>NC_073692.1:313789646-313942146 GCF_029784155.1 Uranotaenia lowii | reverse complement strand
TTCGTCTTCGTCGCAAAACTTTTCCCTGAAGAGGGACATAAGGAATTTCTTTCGTTCAAGAGCACTGCAGTAAAATTCAAGTGAATGGAAGAATCCAAACAGCAGTAGGTATGTACCAAGTCGGAAGGAATGCCGTCTTGATTTTTCCCTCAATCTTATTCGTGTCCTTATTGCTAGCTAGTTTTGAGGGCAGCAAAATGCAGGAACAGAAAATTTCGACAAAATATGTACAAACATACAACGAACCAAATTGAGGAAAGTATTTGATCTTGCCATTTGGTTTCACTCGGAGATGAACACGTAAATTTATCCTCTCCCTAGGGCCAACGATTTTTTTCTAGCTCTTGCTTGCCTTCTGTTTATTTGATGCAGAGCGTAGCTTATTTGTATGCAAATTTTGTTTGACGATGCACACGTGTTACGGTTTTTTTTTCAGTTCCCATGAATTGGACAAACACAACTAACATCATGGGATTAAAACAGTGTATTTTTATAGATATGTTTCTTTAAAATGTATAAACATGCTATTTTGATACAGTTTCACATATTTGCCCGCTTTCATTGTTTACGATGATAATATGTTAACAGTTTTATTTAAGCTCATGACAAGCAGCCTGAAAAGTAGGTTTCATCAATTGAGTTATGACCCAAGATTAAAAAAATCAAATAAACAATTAATTTAAGAAGCTTTCTGTGAATTTAACGTTTTTTCCATAACAAAATCATGCAATTATGGTAAAGAAACATACAAACTAATTGATGGAAGTACATATTTAAAAATGAAATTCTTAATTAAGGAAAACACAGAGGACAGCATTTTAAGTGCCTGCATCAATAACTGGTTTTGGAAGATTTGGGCGTCCTGAATAAAAAAAATACAGAATTGTTTTATCAACTAGTATTAATGATATAGCGATTTGAAATTTTAAAATTGGTCATTTTATACGGTGCTTCTGATAAAACAATTTTATCTATCGAAAATAGGCATTCCTAATTTTTGCACCATTTGAAAGTTAGGTCTTTACCCTTTCGTTTGAACCCAAATAAGACATAATCCCCCTTTATAGAACATTTTATATTTTTTGAAGGTTTTTTAACCATTTTAATGGTTTTTTTTTTCAAAGAAAAAAAAATACTGAAAATTGAGAAAAATTATTTTTAACTCTAGCCTTATTTCATCTCCATGTGTCATTAACATGATTGAATAGGGAAATTCTTTAGCTAAAACTTTGTTGAAGACATCAAAATGATACAAATTAAGAGAAACGAGTGATTTTCATAGCATTCGAAGAATGACCAGAAATATGATCCTGAAGACTTAGTTATTGATTGTCGAGTGTTCAAATGTTCAAGATGGTTTATTTGCAATAAAGATAAATCTTAAAAATAATATTGAATCCAGAAAATCTGAAGTAAAAAGTTATAATAAAACATAAGGGTTTAATTTTGAAAAAATATGGCTCCTACTTTACTTAAGAATTATGAAACCTATTTCACATTTCGAGCAAAGTAACATCTTGAATGTATGAAAAGTCTAGGTCAATGAATATAGACAAATGTATTCTGTTAGCTACACGATAGTATTTTTCATTTGCATGAAAATAAGAAAAAACATTCCAAAGATAACACAAAATGCAAATACCCATGGACAAATGTTTGCACTACTACCAGATAACTCGCGTTTTTTTTATTTTCATCTATTATCATGCATCATTCAATCATCATTTGAAAAAACGAATATTTTCATTAATTTAAACAAATGCAAAACTTTTAGAAACAATATAAAAAATGCTCAAAAAATCTGATGAGTTTAAGCCCAATTAATCAACTTATAGTGAATTGCGAAAATATTTTCAAAAAATTATCTTTTATTAAACCAACCACTTAAAAACTGTTGAAAACAAAGTCGTAATCATCATTTACCTTTTGATGAAAAAAAATCAATGATGGACATTTAATTCAGTTCGAATACTTTTGACAAAATTAACAATCTTGCATGTTCGCCTAAAAAATTTGTTTAAACTCTAATTCGACCACATTTTCTACATACACTTATGCCTTCAAAAAAGCTAACCTATGCATTAAAATACGAAAAAAGATTGCTTTTTTTTTTGGTTTTATATATGATACTTTTACCAATTTTGTCCTTGGTACCCGTGTCTTAGGTTGAGCAATCGATTAACAGCAAAAATTAACAGCCAAAAATCTCAAAAAGGATGAAAGATTTTCAACAAAGATATTTCGTTTTAATACCCAGGTGGATTTATTTATGCTTGAATGTGATAAGAAAGCACAATTTGTTTCCTAGTCTCAAAAATTTGTTCATGAAAGTCTTCACATAAACGTAGATTTAAATATAAATAACTCAATTTTCAAGAAAAGCAGAAGACATTATTTTCATAATAAAAACCCTTGAATGCTCTTATCTTCAGATTTTTCTGATTCAATTTTTGAAAAATATTGATTTATTCAAGGTTAATAAACCATCTTGAACATTTAAACACTCTATAATCAATAACTAAGTCATCAGGATACTATTTTTGGTCACGGTACAATCAGTGATGAGAAGTTTAGTTAGATTTTTCATAAGATAGAATGATCACTATGTTTACGTCATAAAAACTCCTTTCTTTCATTTTGTATAACTTTGAGGTCTTCAACAAAGTTGTAGCCAAGGATTTTTCCTAGTAGATCATGTTATTGACTCATGGAGTTGAAATAACAATAAAGGTAAGACAATTTTTTTAACAGTGTTTAGTATGATTCAACCTTTGAATAAAACCATTAAAAAGGTTTAAAAATCTTGGAAAAAAAAATAATGTTCTAGAAGCCAAACTCCCCCCACCCTCGTTGGATTATTCATAATTTTGACTCAGATGAAAGGATAAAGTCCCAGGTTTTGATCACTACCACAAAAAGTTCTTCCTCGCCAATGGTTGCTACTCCGTGATTGATCGAGGCCATCAGCTTTGTGCAAGGGCCAAAATAATGGTGCTTGGGACCAGCAGTTCATTCACAATGCACAAAACTCAAGTCTCCCTTTGATAATGACCAATAACGGCGCCGGCCACGTCCTATTAGTCAATGAGCAATGAAGGAAGAATTGTTAGTGGAATACTTCATAGGATCAATTAACAACCTTTTGTCACTTAACACTCCAAAGAGTTATTTAGGAAAATTCAGAATCAAAGGTAAGTCAATATCTCCAACTATAGAAACCGTCTAAACGTCCGCGAATCTATATTTAAATATCCTAGGAAAGGGTTGTGTTAGTAGAGGAAAGGTTTTAGATCAGGATCCATTTTGGTGAATGGTGCGATCGAGTTTTCCTACACCTCCTATACTCCTATATTTTCTTAAGGGGGGAGTAGGGTCTAACGGGTAAAAAAAAACACCATTTTCACGATTTTTTTCTAGAGCTATCGTTCAAACAAATGTATTCAAATTTTTTGCATTATACAAAGCATTGTTATTGTGACGGAGCACTTTCGAGGATGCCTTTTAGAAAACAGGATTTGCGGTGGACACTGTATCTCAGTACAGAATCATCTAAAGTAAAAAAAAAATCAGAGCAAAATATGTTTAATAGATGTTTTTCTGGACCCCAACGATTTAATTTAACTTAAAAAAATTTTTATGAAAATTTTTTTGGCTGTTTGAAGTAAAAACTACGATTTTTCACGAAAAAATCCGCCATTTTTATTCTGTAAAATCTCTCCAAAGTAAAAAAAAAAGAAAATCGTTGGGGTTTGGTATTTTATATGTAGAAAATATGTTCCAAATTTGAAAAGAATCGGTGAAGTAGTTTTCAAATGACGATGTCCACTGACTTTAAAAATGTGCTTTCGAGAAAAACGCGTTTGAAATTTCTGCTTGTAGTATTCTTGCAGTATAAGAAAAGAGAAGAGGCCTATAATTTCTACAGTTTTGCTTCGATTGACTTGAAAATTTGACACAACATTCTTGAAATGTTTTACAATAAGAAAATGAATTTCAAAAAAAAAGAATTTTTGAAAGTGTTAGACCCTACTCCCCCCTTAAGGCAACTTATATTTCTGTCTTTGAGGCAGTCATAAGAAGCATAAAGGAAAAGTGAAAGATGTGATTATATATTCTTTAAACTAACTTGTATTCCTAATTTTTGTTCCTGAAACACTTATATGTTTTTAAAAACGACCCTTTAGAGTAAAGATACTTTTGTCAAACTTTGAAGAATATTTATTAAAAGATGTTTGTTATTTTTTATTTTGGCTTGTTATGTAGGTTGTGATAATTGAAGAAGATCGTTTTTTGAAACTCATCAGTGCAATTAAACTCTTTGCCTTATATTCAATTGAAACATCATTATAAGATAGAAAAACAATAAAGAGTACGTCAATTGAAAAAAAAAACTTTTTAATAACATTTGACAAATTTGTTCAGTGTTGAAAAACTAATAATTTTTTTGTTTATTCAATTTTTGAGGCAAAGCTACATTTACCCCGAGTTTTCTTCAGCAGGGGAATAAAATATCGACAAATTTCATTCACTAATATCAGTTTTATAAGCAAACCATAATAATAAATTCATAATCATCACCTTCCCAACACAAAGAAAGTGCATATTTCAATCGAAGTGTAAGGGTAATTCCTAGATGGGTTTAGTTCCTAATTCAGTTTAAATATCAATCGAAGTATAAGCCTGAATACCATAAGAACGGGATTGAACATTTTTGGAGCGGACAATATCACACCAAAAGAGTTCCAGCATCCTACAGAAACTTGGCAATCCTCAACGGCAATTATTTCAAAATTTAAAACAATCTGTGCTCTCGAAAAATCTACGAACGATATTGGCGATTTGCAGCAAAACTTTTTGACATGCAACGCCAACTGGATTTCAATTACGGTACTAACAAAAGGGTGATAGCTGTTTTCTAACACGGGAGTGAATACAAATTGTTTTAAAAAATTTTAATTTTACAAAACCCTGCTGATTACAAACAATAAAAATCGCTTAATCGTGTAAGAAAATCATCAATTTATTAGTTCACATGATTCTTGTAAACAAAAATTTAATTTTTGAACGTTTTTTCATCATTTTTTTTTTAAATTTTGCGATCAAGCACAGGCTATTCCGTTAGACAACAGTTTGATGAATGTGCAAGGCTTTGTTGGTTGAGAATAGTTCAGTTTTGGAAGCTAAAAATTTGTTTATTTATGCGCTAACCGTAAAAAAACGAAAAAAATGGATCTCAGCTTTATTAATCAAACTTTGGATTTCAAAGAGACGGGATATTAAATTCAAACTTTGAATATTCTTTTTTTATTTGGTGCTTTTAAACCCTATCAATGAATGCTTTTCTTTAAAAAGTTGTTTTTAAGGCTTCGAAAAGAAGAGATTTTGACTGGAACGGTTTTGGCTCAAGCATGATGTAAGACACAGAATGATAAAAAATTTCAAGTTTAATGAAATAACGTACGCCAAATCAGTTCCATCAATCCATAAGATAGCTGGTATAAAGATTACGATATCAACTTTGAGCACTTGCTGTCACTTCTCTCATTTCAGATTAACTTTGAGTAAGAACAATAATTTTCTCCGAACAAGCATTCTCTAGAAAATCTTTTCCAATACTTTTGAAGGTGGCAGTGCTTTTTTTACCGGTTTTTTTTTCTTCAAAACTCTTCGAGTGTCTGAAATATTACGTTTCAAAGATTAATAAACTTTTAGAGACCCGGTGAATATTGAAAATGATGGAAAAACTTACTGGCAATGAAATTGCCATCTTCCTATTACTTAGAAATAGTTAGCGGTTTCTAGTCTTTCAAAAAACTTTCTCCATTCATAACTATTCGGGGTTCCAAAGGTGGTACTGGAAAATGTCTTACACGGGGGCTATGGGGTATTTTGAATTGGCTACACGCATATTTTATCAGAAATCTAAAAATTATCAGAGATAGAAGAATGAACTGGCTATAAAAACTTTAAACGATTACGTAAATCACTTTTTCTTACCTTGTTCCCAAATCCATGCTCAGCTAATATTTCTTTGAATAATGAAATTTTCAAAATTCCTCTTGTGTTTTTAAAAAATAATTTTAAAAACACATTTTTATTACTATGCGTTTTGACATTTGAATCCATAACATCATCATTTCAATTGCAGTGCCCTCTTCGAGTCGTTTTGAACTGCAAATCGCCAATGGAAACACTTAAAACTTCAATCTTCTACAAATATGAGCACTACCAATTCTTCCCAGACAACTGCTTATAAGATTTTCCTAATCAAAATAATATCAGCCACGTAACTCGGAAAAAAAGCAATAACAGTCTTTCGACTTGCAACTTTTTTTCAATTAAATTCTAAAATTTTCGTCCATAAACGTAAAACTACAATTAAAAAATATTGCGAAAAACAAATAAATTAGAATAAATTGCACGGAAGCTAGTATGCAACAAAATTGCATACTATATCGTTGCACAAAACCTATAAATCAAGTAATTTTTTATCGAATATTTCAATCAAATCAAGAGAATATAAGGTGAAACTGCCATCTTCTTAAATTTGTACTTTGGTGTTGTAATCTTTCATATCCTATTGGAATATTTTATCGAAATTTACATAAATTACTTCAAATTTTATTTATTTTCTCCTACAGAAGCAATTTTTATTTGTTTCAGCTTTATTGCTGTTGAAACGGTATTAGGTATCCATATAAATTTTACTTAGCTTGTTATTTAACTGGATGAAATTGCTTTCTTGCATTCTCCGTCAGCCGCTAGAGAGGTCGGTTTTTGGATTTCATTTTTATTTAACACTAATTAACTTTTAAAATTAGGGTTTTAAAGCACTTGAAATTTTTTCGCAGAAAATAAACACTTCCTTCATCGAAGGTCACAGCCTACCGAGTCCTCTAAAAATCTAGTTTTTTTTTAATCAAAAAATTCAATAAAATCAAGCAAACAAAAAGTAATCAAACTCCCATCTTCCACAATCTGTTTTTTGCTCTTGAGATCTTTCAAATATTTGATAAAATTTTCAAAATTTGCATAAAATACATCTAATTTTATTTGTTCTTCCGTTCGGTTTTTTTGGAAATTTTGAAAGGCGGGGGGGGAGAGGTTGACAAAAGATGAAATTGATATTTGTTCCAGCCATAATAAATCGTGCAAAATCCGGGCAGTCAAAAATTGAGATCTTGCCAAAATATCCATGATTCAGGGGCTCTTCAATTAAATAAATTTTGATTTTTTAAAAATTCCACTATTTCTTACATCGGTCATGGAAGTTATCGAATATTTGATACTTAAGAATTCAACTTCGCAAGAGTTTGAGGAACGATTCTTTTTATAATTAAAAATATTTCTAAGATTCAATTTAGTTCCCATTTTCTTAAATTTCTGAAAATTCCCATGATTTGCAGATTATTTGGATAAAAATACGAAAAGAAAACTTCAATATCTTTTTTCCTCAGAAGTCAAATTCTTCACAGTCTTGGGAAAAGTTATGGATCGTGTTAAAACCTTTTATTGATTGATAATGTTCTTAAGCTTTGTCAAAATAGTGCACTATTTTGTTTAATAATTTTTTTCTATTTTCAAAAGTTATCTCGAAAAGGAGAAGAAAATGATTCATCAAGGTGAAACGAAGCGTTTTGGTCCTATAGTGTCTTCGGTACATTTTATCTAAATTTCAAGTATTTTAAAATTAGCTTTTAATAAAAGTGATTGAGTCACATAGTAATGAAATAGAAAAATTATTTCTTGTAATATTCATTTTAGAGCTAACATGTCTTCAGCAAGTTTTTGGATTGTAAAAGGTGAAAACATTTTGTTGAAGACGACAACATCGTAGAGGCTAATGATAAAAAAAATACAAAGGTTAGTAATTTTTTTTTTAATTTTCGGTTTTTAATTATCTTTTCAACAGTATCTTCCTAGTTCGGGTGAGTTTGGTTAATGTTTTGGTTGCATTGTTATCAGGCAGATTCTGCGTTTTCAAAATCGATTGTTTTTAACATAAAAACCTTTTTCTTTGTAGCTTTCTTATTGATTAAGGCTAGTGATTTCAATGATTTTATTAGGTGAATTTTAAGGTTATTTTTAAAACGATAGTTTTTGTTCATAATAAATGAATTTTAACTGATCTATCTTATGATCTTAGTATTGTTATGTTCTTTCACGTTGAAAAGGAATTTTGATGATGTTGAATTTTCAGTACAAAATATTCAATTTTCCTAAACAAACGTAAAAGTTAAAATTTACTCATGTCAACTTTACTTATAAATTCTGCGAAAGTTTATGGATGAGTTTTGAATCAAAATAAAGCACTTTAGACCCCAGAGTTTGAAAAATTCATAAATGATCCCAAATCAACTCAGTCTATTTTATGTACATCGTTTTTGCTAAAAACAAGACTTTAAACTGCAAATAAGAAAAACTCTCCAGAAAAACTTAATTCTTATTTAAAAGTGTTAAAATTGGGTTGATCCTGAGTCATATTTTGATTTTCCATCACTCATCTTTCTTAATAAATCTGATTACCTTTGGCTAATCAAATTGATTTCCGGTTACAAATTTTGAACCAAATATAAATTTAAAATATTGCTTGTAATTTTCTATATTTTTTATTTCATTCTCCAACATTGTTGATGACCGCAAAATTATTGGTCTAAAAGCATACATTTTCTTTCCTCAGAAAGCTCAAATGTCACCGCATGGAAGAGAAAAAAAAAAACTTTTCAACAGAATTCAAAACTACAAGCAGTTTTTGAGAAATATATTTTTAGTCTCAAAAAAAATAACTAAGAAACAACTCCTATGGAATTACAGTTTTGGGTCAGCTCAGAAACTTTGCATGTTATTTGGTCAATTAGGATGTGGTGGCCCACGATTTCCCACCATTTTACAAAATCCATAAAAATACTTTTTTTTTAAACTGTGAGATCTATTGGATTATTATTTTGTGAAAATTGAAAAAATAGTCTAATGATACTTTAGAAATGTAGAAATCCATACCATTTATCTTTTTAATTTTATCTTTTATAACAAAGAATTTATAGATCAAAGAAGAAAAAGCGGCCCATGATACCCCACTTTCTCCTAATAAATTATAGTGATTCACGGTTCTAGTATATTTCGATAATTTTGAGAAAATTGTTCGTTCAGTGTTAAAAAAAAGTTAAACTACTATACTCATATTTACACTAAAATGCATGAAAGAGCAATCAAACTTCAAAAATAAATTGATAAACCCCAGAGGCCTAAAAAGTAAAGCTGGAAATTCCAAAAACCCGAAGGGGGAATAAATAAAATTTGAAGTATTTTATTTAAATTTTGAAAAATAATTCAAATTTCAAGACCAAAAACCCAATTATGGAAGATGGAAGTTATTTCACCTTTTGTTTTCTTGTTTTTATTGAACTTATCGATACAGAATTACTTGATTTATAGGTTTTGTGCAATGATATAGTATGCAATTTTGTTGCGTACAAGCTTTCGTGCAATTTATTCCAATTTATTTGTTTTTCGCATTATTTCTGATTGTCCCCCCCCCCCCCTCTCTTGCGATATTCCAACTCCGAGTGACAAAAGAAGCATTTTTAATTTGTTCCGGCCTTATAAAAAATGGTTCAGTGAGATGAATAAAGAAATGAAAATTGCTCATTGCTAATCCCGAAGCCAGTTCTAAAAACCGAGTAGCATGCAAAACGATTATTTTCTTCGCCATGGTATGGTTTACAATTTTTTCCAGCAACAGAAACTAGCAAACAATCCACTGTATAACGAGATATTATTTATGGTATGTAGCCATAAAACAGCGACTGGAAAGTCTTGTAAATAAAGACGCCAGTCTGGAGATTGAATCCGAAATAGAAATAGTCCGTTGCAAGAGATAGGAAAAACATTTCACCGTTTTATGCTCAGTTAAGATGGGCATCTGCAAATGATATCTTGAGCAAAAATAAGATTCAGTTCTTTCGAGTGTTGAATTATTCACAGAATAGTCGTTTTAAGTAGTTTAATGATTATGGAGTGTTCAGTTCACGTTATGATCTTTTTAATTAGCGAATGGCGAAAGGTTCCGGTGAACTTCTTCACGTGGACCAAGAGCTTGAAATGTGTTTGATCAACGGTTCAATTCCCATACAGAATGGCCGGGAGCTATAGATACAAAACTTGGAAAAATGTTTAATCGAAAAACTTTCCTCGCACACGTTTTCTTCAGCCGAACAAGAAACACGCTCTTCCTCCGAATAAAATATTAGTCGTCAGGTTCTTGACGAAAGTTCCGAGAATTTTATTCAGCGGGGAACCGTTCTCGGTAAATAGTTGTAAAAACTGATGAAGATGGTGCAGATTGAAATGATAATAATAGAAAAAGGATAAGAGTAAAAAACTTTGGGATGGAAATTTTCATCTTTCGATGCAAGAGAAAGAAAAAAGGAATCCAAAGTTGTCTCCCATTTTTTCTTGAGCTCAACTTGAAGACCACAGCAGATGTTTCGAGATTGGTCCGAAAGTCTTGCTGCAGAAAACAGAACACGATAGGAAAAAAACCTCCAAGAACTTTCTTCTTACTCTGGCGTCGCCGTCATTATCGAGCAACTCCCCGAGATGACGAAGACGACGACGACGACGACGACGACGTCGGCGACGATCCAAAAGTGAAATTTTTCCAACCGTTGAAATTTATTTCTTGCTTCCCGCATAAGACGAGATGATGGTGGCCGATGATGAGATGAAAGATACCACACCAAGCGCCACCCCAAAATAAGAATCCCGGTCTTATCTGGTGCGAAAAGCTCCCGAGAATTCATGCAGAATGAGTCAAAACACCCACACCCACGCCACGTCTTACCTTAATGATGTTGATGATGAACTGATGCTAGCTGGGGATGCTTGTGGCGGTTTTCCTTTTGGGTTTGGACCTCAAAACTCTCCAGAAGAAGAAGGAGAAGAACCGCCAAGATGCTGATGATGATGATGGGAAGTTTATATCGTGGAATGTTTTGCATCTTGATAATGTTGGCTGGCTGGCAGTTGTACACTGAATTTGCTTCTCGGAAAAGCAACGAAAAGTATCAGCAGCAGGGCAAGAGTTTGAATATCTTGGCACGATACAATCATAATCAGATTTGCAAATGAACCAGATGAGTAACTTTAAATACCGACTCGAATTGGGAAGGGATTTTTCCTTGATTAACCGGGAGCAGTAGTTAGAGATGAACAAGATTGGATTTTTTTTGGGTCAGTCTTAATGTTTCGAATTGGGAAAAATTTACTCAAATAATTATATCTAGAAACCTGATAAAATCTTTGAAAAAAAAAATCAGAACAATTTAAACATTCAGTTTTGTTCATTAATAGATTTTTCATTATTAAATACAAGGGTTTTTTTTCAATCAAATTAAAATAAAAATTCAGTCAACAGAAAAAATATTCAATCGAAATCGAAAATCGAAATTCAAATTTAGTTTAAAATAAAAACAATATCAAAAGAACGGAAATTCAAAACGAGGAAATAAATTACTAACATCATTTTCTTAATCATGAATGTCAAACCAACTCAAAAAAATAAATTTTACTGAAAAAATAAATCAAAATTTCCAAAACAAATCACAATGAAAGTTACAAATCAATAATATTTTCGGTATGTCAATGATAAGTTTTTCAAAATCTTGTTGCATATCCTGGACTAGAAATTTGTTTCAAAATTATTTCTGAGCAGTCAATTCATCAATTTTGAAATTAAAAAATCCACAGAAACACAGATTTAAAAAAATCAGAATTCTCAAATAAACGTCAGATCAGGTAACAAATTTATTATAATAAATTTTAAACTAAATGATAATAATTGTTGTTTGTTATTCATCCTACATTTACATTTCTCTTCTTCATTTTCAACTGATGGGCATTCAACTGAAAGAATATGTTAAAAAAAAGTCGTGATTTGAAACACGAATTTTTGAATAGGGGAAAAAATTAAGGTCTTATATGTATTTTAATAAAACAAAAACTCAGATATAAAAAACATAGACAAAATTATCAGAAATATTTCTAAAAACTTAAACAGCTCGACTTCAAAATTCGGTGAATTTATCGAGAATCAAAAAAATCGACATTCAAAACCGATAAATTTATTCGAAAATTTAAACTTAACATGAAGATGAGAAAGATAAGTTTTTTAACATTCCAAAAGGATTTTTTTTTCAATAAACACATCTTGCCATTAGAAAAACTTATTTATGGAATTCAATTGACATCAAAGAAGAAATCTGATTCTTATTTCGTTAATAAGTATACTTCATTCAATTCAGGAATAATATATTGATAATGATAATCTAAAAAAGTAACATAAAACAGTTTTTGAAAATTTGGATGGATATAATCACAAGTATTTTTGACATTACTGCAGATAGTTAAAAAACTTGATTTGATTCACAATTTTTTGGAACCTGCAAAACGATAAGATTTATGCTTTAAAAGTATCCTATATTCGATTTGAAAATTTGTTGAATGAGAAAAAGTAAACAAACAGAAAATTAAAGTAATTTTTTTCGCAGAACTTTTTTTTTGAAGTCTTAAGGAAAGTTGATAAATGACTCAAATCTTTTACTTTAAAATGTAGTTTTTTTATTTTCATGTTTTGTCAAAAAAGCGCATAACTTCCTCTAAAAATTTTAACCTATTTTGAACAGTTATTTCAATAAAAAAAAGCTGATAGAAAAATTGCTTATTCAGATTTAGAGCACTTAAATTAGTCAAAATAACGATTTGAATTCATTGCACCTCAGAAAATGTAAATTTTGTGGCCTTGTGTAATTTGTTAAAACCTTTTAAAATGTGATGTTGGGCGTTCTTAAAAACAAGATACACAAAATAAAATTGAGGCTGAATTTTTTTTGAAGAATATTTCTTATGAGCATAAATTTTTTAAAGATATAAATAATTTTTTAATCAAAACTTTTAGTAATAGGAAAGAGGATATAAGATTTAAGACTTGTATTGATAATCCTGTTGAGCTTCGTGAGAGGTAAACGCTTATTACATGGTTTTCAACTTGTTGATGTACAGAATGAGTATTCGATTAATTTATTTTGTAGTTAAAATTGTTCGTTTCAAACTTTGATCTTTTTAGTAACACTTCTAAAAAAACCTTTTTCTAGAGACGAGGTAGGGTTTTGTATGTCTTATTTAGAGTTTCAATTCAAAAAGTCAATTAAATTGCAATTTAAAATTTACAATTGAAACTATTTTCAATTTGTGAACGTCATAAAGTGTCATAAAGTGAAATGTCTCAAGCCAAGGATGTGTTAAAAGTAAATTCCGCCGGAGGCGAGCCAAATTGCTGACTTGCTTGTTAACACTTACTTTTAAACACCTTTTAATGTTTAGTTATTTTCCGATACTTAACGAAAATTTTACTTGGAAAAAACCTCCATGGGGCCCCCTTGTAACCCCCCCCCCCCCAAGTCTCGAGGCCTTGGAAACAGTTATCTATAAAATAAAAATATCTTCTTATGATTTCATAAAAAAAAGTTCATGTAGTAATTTATTCAATCTAACAACCCAAAAACTAAGGTAATTGAAAAGAAATTATATATAACATCGAAATTGAATTTGAATTTGAGTCTTTCGATATAAACATTTTCACCAGTATTCTTTATCGATTTGATCAAACATGAATTCGCAAACAATATTAAACGATCAAACACAAATTTTTTTTACAATGAGTTAAAAATAATAAAACTTTATTCCAAAATCTTCTTCAAAATAAATTCAATTCTCGAGGTTTTTGTTCGTTGTAACTATACAAAATTTGCATCTAAATAACTCGAACAATTTGAATCAAACGTCAAATTTATTTGAAATGGGAATAGCTTGAGTTCAGATCGGATACCATCTTATAAATCATGCTTCTTCAATTCACACAAGGAAACAGCATTTTTGGTGTCTTTTAAAACGTGTTTGTGAAAATTTTGGCGTCTTGAGTTTACATCATTTGTCAAATTTTGTCTATCACTTCTATAGTTTTGGTAAATAAGGAAGTAGGAAGGCCAAGGCCAGGCCAGCGGCCTTGGCGTAGTGGTTAGAGTTGAAGTTATCTACGCCAAAGTTCATGAGATCGAATCCCGGTCATGGCATACATAGTACACTTTCTGTGGTCTGGTGGTTTAAGCATTTGTAAGATGTTAGCCATCATTACTTCGAAAGATGTGCGCTTAGAGTTAAGGAAAGAAGATCTCTTCAAAGAAACATGAAGTTTCACTGAGATCCTATGTGTGTGTGTTCGTTTAAAAAAAAACAGTAAGTTTCATTGAGATCCTGCATGTGTTTGTGTTAATTTTTTTCTAATTCGATCCTAGATAACAAAGTAGTAAACCATTAAACCTATGTGTATGGAAAATTAAAACAAAATTAGAATTTTCCTTTGAATCAAGGATTTAGATAATGCCTAAAGCTTGCTTCATTTAGAATTGGAACAAACTTTTGCTCATATTGAGGTGCTCCTGGCGGACGGATTTGGAAGTTCGAAGGAATTTTGTCAGTTTCACGTATGTATTTTTGACATTCCGCAAATCGATAGTACTTTGCAAACAATCAACACGGAAGCCGAAAGAAGGGAAAAAAATCTGCACAGTTTTTAGGAAAATCCATTGTGATCTCATCTAGGTTAGCTTAACAACAGACATAGCCAGAAATGCCGTATGGCGCGTTATCAAACGGTATAAGAAATTATTTACGATGATTCGGAAGCCTCAAGCCAATTGTCGGAGTTGAACTGTCGACCGGAAACCACGTGGTAAGCCACGTGATTTGCCAAGAAAGTTCGATGCTATACGACCAGGTGCTGGCCAAGTACGACGGGTGTATTTTTTTGTTTTTGTCGACAAATTTGAACAAAAATTTAATATTTGGAAGGGCATTTGCAGCTAAGGCGAATGCCAGACTTAGAAAGCTATCATTACAGCAAAAAAGTTCAAGAATGGTGTGCTAAGAAAGGGGTCAAGTTTGTTTCAAAAAACCTTAACCCACCCAACTGCCCCCGGTTCCGCCTTATTGAGAAATACTGGACAATCATGAAGAGGAGACTCAAGGCAAAGGGAAAGGTTGTCAAAGACATCAATCATATGAATCCGTGTTTCAGGAAAAATTCGAGAATTCCTTCGAAACTGTGATAATTAATTGCATCCGCAGTCCCATACAACCATTTGGTGGGTATTTCGGATTTGCAATACAAATATTCGTGCAAATATACGTATGCACATATCGTATATAATGCAGCAAAACCAGTATATACGTATAATTTTGGAAGCCATATAGGTACATTAGCACACATATTCTTGATTTGGATTGTATTGTCGTAATAAAATCATGCAATATATTAAAATTCGATAAAGAATATGCATAGGTCGCACATTGTAGATGCAGATATACGAAAATGAGTTTAAATAACATTCTATACGATACAGTTATACGACTTCTTATTGTCTGGGGTTTTTCTTAAAAGTTTGAAGAAAATGATACATTTGGATGAAAAAAGATCTGGAATCCAAAAATCAAAAACTGAAATACAGGCAAATGTTTTTGTTGCAACTCTACATTAAGCAAACTTCATTGTCCACAATGTACAGGTTGGCCTAAATACATATAATTACTGGAATTTAGTATGATTACCTGCCATTTTACATAGAGTCAAAACGACGAGTCGAAGAGTCTGCCAATCATAGTAACAAACTCGTATGTGTTAGCATTTATCTAGGTTTTTTTTTTTAAATTTTAGGAACTTTTTGGCATTTGACGCTTGTCAAATCTTTTTCTCGGGAAATGTCTCCACTCTCTGGAGCCACTACTTGAAAATGACTCAGGAACCGCTTCTTTTATAAACACCATATTAGGTCAAAAATGATTTTGAATTCAATATTTTTAAAAAAAGTTTTTGAACTTGGTTTTGCATGTCTAACTATTCAATAAAAGAACTATGGCGATTGAATTATTATTTTATATTTTCACCAAAGCAAATTAGAATATTTTGTCGAATCAATAATGAACGATTTCCTTTAAACTTTTCTATCAATATTTATCTTGTTTCTTCTGTATTCTTCTCAGTTTCGAATTGTGGTTCAAAAATTAGAATGTTAAGATTAGAATTTTTTTCGATGGTTTGAGGATGAAATGATTATCAAAGAAACAAATGCAAGACTAAGTTTAGTATAGTTTTCTCTTTCTCTAAAAATTAGAAAAAAAACCCACATTTTGATCTGTTTTTAGAAGAGAAAGCTCATTATTGATTTCTTGTTTGCAAAAAATCTATCCAATACTCATGTTAAATTTATATTTCAATGGAAAGTCAAATACTTGACCAACAAAAACCACTCAAACAATCAAACGAACTCGGCCGAACTCTTAGTTGAAATATGCATTGAAATGTTCCACAAAATTGTGTGTTCTACCAACTTGAACAACTTTCTTCAATATACCAAGCTTCTAAATCCTATAGGGCTAAAAGGGGTAATTATGAAATAGGGATAATCCCGAACAAACGTCGTTAGCGGCGTTAGGGTCATAGTAAAGTCTCAAAACTGATCAAATGTGATAGTCTGTCATTCTATTGATAAGTTACAGTTATAACTTGCAAACCTAACTGTATAAATTTCGTAGTTACAGTTATTAACAAAATTTATGTCTCAGAGAAACGAAAATCGTTTTGAAACGTGTCTTATCAATCGACTCCCTCGTCAATGTGAATGGAGATAAAATGTTGTTTTTGAAAGTTTTACCTTTGGTAATTGATGCTCCATGTGGTTTGATATGATTTAATGTTGAAAAAAAATTCCACTCACGCACAAAGAAGTGTTCATATTTACCCCATACTTTTCAAGATACGGGGTTAATATGAACACGTGTTTTCTCACGCATTGGTTTATGATTAAAATCGACTTTTTACCTTCAAAATCGCGATAACCATACAAACCTTGAAAACAATCCTGTAACATTACATTAAATTTTTTTTAGAATTGCGGATCTCTGATTAAATGAAAAGATGCCTTCCAGCTATGTAAAACTAAAAATAACCCCAACCCCATAGACAAGGGTGTGATTATGAACAGGCGTTTTACGCCAACAAGCTGCAACTTAAAAGTTAGAAAAAAATATTTTCAAATGAAGAAGGGAACCAGTCATTCATTTTTGGTTACTTTCCAGAATTTCAAAATTGAAGAGCTACTTGTTTAAGTTCATAGTATGAATAACTGAGAAATTTTGTTCATAATTACCCCACCTAGCCCTACTAAAAAAGATAAAAAATAAACTTACAATTACATGTTAAGTTTTTAAAATTCTCGTAACATTTATGATTTCCATTCGATCTTGATGGTTTTTTCGACAAAGTTTCTTAAAATAATAAGATCTTCATTTTTTGTGAAGACACTAAGTCTATTAAATAATTTTTTTGAGACATAATTTTTTTTATCAGCCTTACAGGTGAAAAAAAACCTATGTAAGAAATGTGAAAGACCATAAAAAAATATGAAAGTGTTGTGAAGGCATCAAATTTATCGTTTGTCTAGAATTAATTTTAACACGTTCGTCGCCACGGCACCCATATTCGGGTGACGGGTGTATTTCCTGGGGGGCCCCGTCACATCAAAATGGGTGTGACGCTCTCTTACTTGAGTTTACCGCTCAGCTTCGCCACACGTTTCAAATATGGGAGTTCTCCCTCTTAGCTTTCTCTCTCTGAAAGTTTCTTTGGGCCCGGCTAGTAAAACTACCAAAATGAGCGTGGCGACGACCGTGTTAAACGCATTTTGGTCTTTTTACCACTTTGTGCAGCTGCCAGAAGTGAAGGCACATGTAAATTAATACTTAACAACATTAAGAAATGGCTTATAAATCTGTTGGAAATGCAGGTTTTATTGATGGAATAAAGTTATCTTTATTCATGTTTCGTCAGTCTAGTCATTACATAACTACGCAATTCATTAGCGATTGCTATTGTCGCACTCTACTTCTCATATTCCCTTACCGAGAAAGTACTCATTTCTTAATGAGTACTTTGACACTCTTACCCAGAATATCTGGCAACGCTGTTGTGTTACCACCAACCCAATTTGAGTAGTCTCGCCTAACCGTGTGATGATGTAAACATTTGTACCGGTGTTTATCATCATCACCAATCTATGATCTCTTGTTCTCGATTGCGAATTGGACGTAGAAAGAGGAGTAAAAACAAACAATGTTTTGGTTCGGCTGGTGGCACAGAAATCGATTGCTGCCGTTAGGAAACCGTAAGTTTCAACAAAATCAAACGTCCGTTTCAATAATACAGTAAGCGAAACAAGAATACTACCACTATGTTTTTGTTTGTTAAAATTTGATTGAAAATCACCAAAATGTTTTTCTTCAACCTGTTTTAAATTGTTTAACGAATAAATCAAGAAAAGTTTACTTTTTTTGGATGAAGTAATTGGCGTTGAGGACCAAAAATATGAAAAAAAAAAAATCGAAATAAGAATAGTACCACTTACGTTTTTCAACAAAAATCACGAATATTTCTTTAAATTAACTATGCAAATGGTAATAACAATTCTTGTACAATTATTTTGAATAGATTCCAGCATTTTAACATGTTTTCCCGCATTCCAAAAGTTTCCATGAGGGTTTTATTAGATGCTCTTCTAGTACTTAAGAATTTGATATTTGAGCTATAATACTTTACCAAACTCCCTCTTTTCATGTTTATAATGTTGTGAAATGATGAAACAAATATTTTGTGTTAATTTTGAATCATATAATAACAGTTTGGAACTCAAAAACTCAGATTTTTTATTTCAGAAAACCATACTTTTTCCAGTTTCGAGTCATAGATGGCAACACTATCTTGCAGTTAAAACCAAATTATGTCTCAATATTGGTTTTCCGGGTTTATTTAGCCTCATATTATCATTACGTGGTAGTTTCCAACACACTTTTTTTGGCTTCACACGCAGAAAGCTTTTCCGGATTTGCAAAAAAAAACCACAAGCAAAAGAATATACAATCGCCAAAGTTCCTGCTCATCTCTACTTCCGATTCAATTGCAAACCAAACCACCATACCATACTGCTAGCATCTGAAACAACAAGCTCCATCGGAAAATACAACATTATCTGATAATCGGAACAAGTGAACTTTTTGTTTTCAGGGATTTATATGCAATTCTAATTTTTTGATTTAGTGATGTTGGAATTTTCAAGGCGTTTATACGATACCAAGAATTTATTTCTTGAACAAAACCATCCATTACATCCTAATAAACCATGGATATTCGAAAATGGGTCTCAATTCCGTTTAATAACAAGAGAGTGCTGTCAAAAATGACTTAAAAATGGAAAACAAGTGTTTGGCTTTTTATAAACATTAGTAGTTTTGAATGAGATACATGTTTTTTGGATTCAAATTTTTTGATATGTCTAAAAGTGACACCCAGTTAAAAAAGGATAGAGTCATATAGACCCAGATTATTGTTTTGGATATAAAATCGCAACTTTTGAACCGATTTTCTCACAAAAAAACACCATTTTGGAATTGTTTGAATGTCTGCTATCAGTTGCTTTTTAAAAATATAAGTTTTGATTTTTATGTTTTTTTTTCTTGGGATTTTCATCCAATAGGATGATTCATCCCTTATTGATTTTTATGGTCTTCAGGAAGCGAACATTCAGCCAAAAAGGCCTTCAAAATATGTATTTTGTTTCAAAGATAACTCATTTTGTTAAAGTCGTACTGAAAATTGATTGATATTTTGATTGAAATGGATTTAAATAGATAAAGTGCTCTTTTTAAAATAATGAAAGTGCTTGGTTAAACAAATCACAGCTGGTTATATGAAATGTTTATTAAACAAATGTCAATGGCTTTATATCTTTATTTCCATAAGGATCAATTTTACGCCTTTTGTTACACTGAGCACAACTACTCTGGTATTTCAAATTAAAATTTGCTGGTTTTCAAAACGATAACACTAGTTTACAAAATTTTCAAAAGAAATCGTGAACTTTATTGACCGACCAATATTTTTTATGTAAAATCGGGCGCTGAATCCGAAAATGAAATTCAAAAGAATCTCATTAGAACAGTTTTTGAGTTATGCTCCAAATATGAAATTTTGGAAAAATAAAAAAAGTACTTGCACTTAGATTCAAATATCTTGTTATGCGTATCATTAATGTGAATTTTCTTTTTTGCATATTAACCCTTTAATGCACGACTTTTTTGAAATGAGAATTGCAGTTATTGATTCAGTGAAATAATAACATTTTAATTCGAATGACAAAACTCATCAGGTTTGAAGTCGTTATTTTGAGTATTTTAAAAGTTATGGCCCGTAAAATTTGAAAAATAAATTTTGAAATTCTTAGTTCATATCAATACGGTTTTGCTAATTTTTTCAAAACCTTGTTAATTGGGTGCAGAAAAGTGTTTGAGATTGATTGAGATTAAACAATTTGTTAGAATTTGCCAATCTGAAGAATTAACAGCGATTTTCCAAAAACGACTTTTTTCAAAAAAATAAATAAATTTGATTTTTGCAATTTTTCCGCATACTTTGTTCGGTATCTCACATATACATTGAAATATCGTAATAAAAAAAACCATGGGCTAACTTCTTTTAATCTTTAGAATATTTTTTGTGAAAACATTACATTATTTGGATTTTGATTAGTGTTGTTTTAAAACAACACTATGCATTAAAGGGTTAAAGGTGAATCAATTTGCTACCGATCACCTGAACTTCATTTTTATGTATGATCAAGAGTATTGTTGATATTAGTGACTTTATAATAGAAAAAATTTTAAAAGACGCATTTTTTTAGAGAAAATTTTGTTTCAGTGAAAGTTTTCAACTCGATGGTAACATTTAAAGAATCTGATTTTCCATTGACCTTAAATGTCAATTCGAATCGAAAATTTCAAGTAGTTATTTATCAAAATCGGTTGAAAATTGAAGAAGTTTTTATTAATTTACCATTACAGTAATTTTCGCATTTTTGAATAATTTAACGAAACGCAGTGTACTAATCATAGTATTGGAAGATTTAAACATGGTAAACCTCACTCGCTCCAAGTTGAAATAAATTCTAAGCTTACTCGAAGGTCATTTGCCAAATTTAAGATAAATCTGACCATAGGGAGGGGTTGCTGGAGTCTCAAACGTGAATTGGATTTTAAGGTATTTTTCTCGGAAGGAGCAAAAAATACTGGTTTATCACAAAAACTTTTTTTTCTTCACTTGCCGATCGCTTTTTATGAACAATTTTCATTAAGCTCAAGTCAAGACAAATAAAATTCAAATAAAATTGGAATAAAAAAGTTATTGCTGTTGAAAAAGTTATTGCGGTTTATCTTCCTATATTATGATTAGTACACTGTGATTCGTTTAATTATTCAAAAATGTGAAAATTACTGTAATGGTAAATTAACCATAACTTCTTCAATTTTCAACCGATTTTGATAAACAACCACTTGAAATCTTCGTTTCAAATTGACATTTAAGGTCAATGGAAAAACAGATTTTTTAAATGTTACTATCGAGTTGAAAAATTTCACTGAAACAAAATTTTCTCTTAAAAATACGATTTTTATCATTTTTTCTATTACCAAGTCACGAATATCTACAATACTCTTGATCATACATAAAAATGAAGTTCAGGTGATCGGTAGCAAATTTATTCACCTTTATTATGCAAAATAGAAAATTCACATTAAAAATACGCATACCGAGATATTTAAATCTAAGTGCAAGTACTTTTTTTATTCTTCCAAAATTTCATATTTGGAGTATAGCTCAAAAACTGTTCTACTGAGATTTTTTGAATTTCATTTTCGGATTCAGCGCCCGATTTCACATTAAAAATGATTTTCAGTTTACCTAGTTCAAAAATGCTGTAAACTAGTGTAATTCATGATTATTAAGATTTTCTTATTATTTACTTTCTCATATTTATGATATAGGAAACCAAAAACTTTTTTTAAAATTTCAATGGATCTTTGGATAAGCCTTAGTTTAGCTGACATAATTTTCAATCACCAATAAAACAATTTTTTTCCTCCATAAATAGCTTGAGAACATGTAGAAGATTCCAAGATAGTAAAATTTATAAAAATCGGATCAGTTGTTTTGGAGATACAGAAAAAGAAGTTATCCGGGTCTATATGATTATCCTTTTTCTAACCGTAATGGCAGGTTAAACTGACCATTAAAGTTTTATAAATTGATGGTAGGTAAATACAGTTGGACACATTTTTTTACAGTGGGAAATTTTAATCTTTCCAAAAACTATCCTTTCCGAGTTAGCTTTCAGTTATTCTGAGTTGAAATTTCAATTCAAATTATTCATTTCAACAATTTCCAAACTACAAAAAAAAAAAAAGATTTATTGATAATATGCCCTTAAGTGATAATCGTTCAAACTTCATATTCATAAGTCGGTTGCAGCTGAAATTTCACAAAAAGGATATTTTGGAACGTTTTGTAACTCAATGTCCATAAAAACTTTTTGAAGCAATATTTGTAACTTTAACACTGAGTGATGCGATTGACATGTCAAAAAAGAGGTATCTTGTGGATTATTTTGTAACTTCCATGCAAGCGTTTAAAGAAAATTCGGTTCCAATTCCCATTTGGAACCTTTGTTTATCTAAATTTGAACTGTGGAGGCACGCGTTCAAGTAAAAAGGGTGATACGGTCAAAATTTGGTCAATATCAACTTGACGTATTTCTTTCAATTTGGCATTTAAAAAATCTGAAGAAGAAGGAAGAAGAGCAGCGTATCAAAATTTAGCTCGCGCATCGCGAAAATCCGAGCTACTCGCACGTAAAGCTGGCAAAATCGCTAAAAGTTGACAAATCAACCGTTACAAATGTAATTAAAGTGTTTTGAGAACGTTTGTCGACAGCCAGAAAGTCTAGATCGGGAGGAAATCGAAAACCGGAAGCCGGCAAAGAGAGTTGCCGGTAGTTTCAAGCGAAACCCTAATCTCTCTCTCCGAGAAGCCGCAAAAAAGCTGAGTGTATCGTCTACAACCGTGCATTGAGCCAAAAAACGAGCCTGAATTTTATACTAATCAAACTTGAAAAAGAAATTTAATTTGATTTTTCAAATAAACGATTTCACCTATTTACACGCATTTTTCGTTGACCAAATTTTGATCGTATCACCCTTTAAGGTAGATATAGAATTTTCGATTGCTTTTGATATGATTTAGTAAAACATTAAGTTTATATTAGAAACACTGTTTTAAGTTTAAATTACACACACTGTTTTAAGTTTAAATTACATCTCCTAAAGTTGTTGTTCTCATAATTCATAAAACATAATTATTAGGTTTGACAACACTGTAAAATTTTCCTAAATTATTTTTATTAAAAGTTTTTTACAAAAAATATCTTTTTCGAAAACTGCTTGTAGTTTTGAGTTCTGTTGAAAAGTTTTCTTTTCTCTCTCGTGCGGTAACATTTGAGCATTTTGAGGAAAGAAAATGTATCTATTTAAGACCCATAATTGTGTGGTCATCAACATTGTTGGGGAATGTAATAAAATATATAGAAAATTACATGTTATTTTTTTTTTATTTAAATGGATGTATCAAAATTTGTGAGCAGAATTGAATTTGATTATTATATTTGATGAAAGGTAAATTTCAGAATCCAAAGTATGGAACAGAATTGAAAAACTGCCCATCAGAGTCAGAAGCAGAAGTGTTTTCCAAAGATTTTTTTTCTTGTTTACAGTTTGCCGTCTTTTTTTTTTTAGCAAAAACGATGTATTGATTTACTTTACCAACGTTTTGTTCTATATTGGATCTTCTTCAGGGACTAGAAACAAGTGTTGGATTTGCAAATCCAGCAATTGCTGATTACAATTTATGTTTTCCTCAGTTTTTGAATTATAATGCATTAACATTTTTTGCTGTTTCGATTATATTCGTTTTACCACCTTTATGACATTCGCGACTTTCTATCGACGTTGCAGTTGGCGGACAGTTATTGAAAAACTTTTAATCATCGGATCGAACCCGCAGACATTGGGTCAGGCAGGAGGCAACTGATTTGCACACTGAGCTATATCACAAGCTCTGCTTTAAGAGTTCTTAGGAGAGAACGCACATTTATAATCAGTCGCTGCGAGTGGCTCTCACTTTATAGCAACTAATTTATGATGTTCCAATTCAATTTCCTTAGTAATTTAAATTTGGAACAGTCTTAATTAAATTGATTAAAACTTTTATGAACTTTAAATTCAATTAGCAGAATAATATTTTTTTTGTCTCTTCCAAATCCATGTTTAAGAATTTTCAAGTTTGAATATGGGTGAATGGTTTTGTTTTAAAACATGATTGATAGCTTTCATACCGATTTAAAATTCTACAGCACATCCAGCTATAAATACCATCACCCAAGTCGAAATTCCTGAACTTTTCGAAACAAATAAGAAAAAGCAATTAAGAAATTGGAACACCACACTTCAACCACAAACATGTGCAACCGGACAAGTCGAGAGAGAGAGATAGAAAAAAGAAACCAAACCCTCATCGACGAGACAACCATCGTCATTCATCGTCATTTCTTGGGATCGAGCATTCCAAGAAGAAAGAAAGTGTGCCGAATGTCTAAATTGTACGACCAGCTTTCCGGATTATTTGAATATGATGAGCCACTGGCGAAGGACCTTTTGGGGGGGGAAACAGGAAGTGAGAAATCCTGCAGGACGAGGAATTTCGGTGTGGTCCACTTTTGATGATATCCTTCCGGTTTACAACACGTTGCCCCTTTTTCCAGAAGCGAGCAGCTGTATGATGTAAGCTCATTTTTACGAGTGTGATGTTTGGGATTTCGGGGTTTTAGCTAAAGGATCCTTTGGGAGAAAAGGGTTCGTAGAAAGGACGACTCTTCCGGAACCCTTCCTCTCCAAGCTTTATCCTTCTGCTGCTGACTTGAGGTGATTGCTTCAGTAGTTGTTTTTTTTTTCCTTTCATCCTCTCTTCTGGCAGTTGACTAAGGGATCGGACGATATGGGGCGAAGATTATTTTGGGACGGTTGGAATTTCACACCAGCTGAAAGCTGCCAACCCAGACACAATCACAAAAATTCTTGACACATTCGGAAGGACACCATGAAAAATTTTGAGATTTTGTAAAAGTTAATTTTTTTTTTCAGCTGTGATTAAGTTGAGTCAAATTTCTTTGCAATTTATGAACCCTAAATAATTGTTAACTTTTTTTCTCTAGTGCTCCAAAAATACACCTGCTCATAAAAGTCATTAGTTGCACGGTCCCGAAACGTAAACTAGACCAGTTTTCACATGATTATAATCACTGCTTTCTCTTCAAAGAAGAAAAAAGGGGCGGCAAACCTTCCAGTCACATGTGAAAGGTCCTCCTGGTCCAGTAGCTGACCTTAAACTTTGTGAACAGCATCATCAACTCATTATTCAAATGGAACAAATTTCGGGACCCACCTACTGCTTCTACTCCTACTACTCATTCACAACTACCTAATCCAGTCCACTGGGCCAGGTTGCCGGGACCTGTTGAGCACTTAAAAACCTTTCGCCCGTGGGGAGTAATCGGATTTATGAGTCCCCCATTCCCTGGTAGGTTCATGTATGGGTCAAACTTTACGAACTAATTTTAATGTCGTAAAACTAGCCGACGGGATGAGTGGATTAATGTCAGTTTTTGGCAGAAGGGTTCAAATCCTGAATGAACTTTCTTTTAATTAGGTTTACATTTGGATTGGACTTGGATTGGGCAGCTGGAATTTTTCATCATTCGACACCCTTTGGGAAAATGGGGATGTTGAGATTTATAAGTTCCTCTGTATGTGAACGACCATTCTGGGTTCTTATGAATGACATTGTTGAAATATAAGCTCTGTTCTCAGTATTCACTCCAATCCAAATTTTAATCATAAAAGATTGATGTAGCTAACTGTGCAAAAGATTTGTGTTTATTTTTTTGTCAAGTCCAGATGCCATACTATTAACTGTAAGTGATTTAATCTGTCCTTAGACTTGATAAAAACAATTTTTAAAAATTTACGATACAACCCTTAAAACATACATTATTAAAAATCCGAGTAATCCTTTAAAACATCATACGTAATTGAAAGATATCTGACAGGATATTTTATCATCACATAAACATCCATATGATTAAATATTACTCTCACTTCGAAAGATGCGTATGCTGTGGAGGGTGGAGGAAAAAAAAAGACTCACAAAATTGGAAATATTATTACTCTAGGGTATACGGAGACCCTTATCTGATAACTTAAGTTTCTACCTTTAAAGGTTTAATCCTCAAAATTTACTTTACCAAGAATGAAATGTTGATATTGTCCCAAACGAAGCTTTAATAGCATCAACAAGAAACAGGTGGCTCCAGAGAGTGACAAAAAATTCCAATTTGTGCTTAAACTTGTTCTGACAAAACACACTACTTAATCAAGTTATCCTTAAAATAATTCGACACAGGAAGAGAAGATAGGGGTTTGAGAGAGAAAATTTTAGGGAAAAGAAAGGTATCATAGGCCACTTTTTTGTTTTTGCTCCATAACTTTTTAATTAAAAAAGATAGAATGAAAAAAATAAATACTATGTTTTTTTTACATTTCAAACAAATCATTAGGCAGTTGTATTTATTTTTAAGTAAGTTTACTTCACCAAGTTCTGACTGTTTAAAAAAAAGTAATATTCTTTCGATTTTGAAACATTGTGGGGAATCCAGGGTCACCATATCCAAATTGACCAAATAACATGCAAAGTTTATGAGTTGACGTAATTTTGTTATTCTTGATGTTAACTGAAAGAAATTTAAGGTGAGGAAATGAAAAAGAGAGTTGTAAATGATCAAATAATTACAAAAATCTGGCTCGTGAACGTTTTGGCAAAATTCCTACCTCAGGATTTATGTTCGTTTCTATCGATTAGAATAAAATTGAAAGAACGTTTATCTTAACTCTTCGTTTGGCATGAGAAAACTTTGCAAGATAGGATATGTGTATTTTAGTTCGAAATGTGTATAAGAACACCAAAATATAGGATGCCAAAGATACCCCACATTATGTTGCTCATGATTCCCCACATTCTATAATTTGAAAATTCATTGCGTTGAAGTGACTTATTGGTAATTCATTAAAAATCCTTTTCCATGTGATAGACAAGAAAAAAAAATTGTTATAAATTTTTGTTATAAAGTTTAGGGTGCTTAGCGATGCAATTGGAAGGTGCTTGTTAAATTATGATAGTTATTTTTTTTAGCTAATCAAAGAAGAGAAGCATCTGATGTGTACACAAATTAACAACTTATAAAATAAATTGATAACGCAAAGCGACGACGATGACTGTTGGATTGAGATTTTTATGTCAACACACACATCCAAGATAATCAAGGCCGGATTAACGGGGGGGCAAAAGGGGCAATTGCCCCGGGCCCCCCGGCTCAGGGGGGCCCCCCGAGGGAAAAAAAAGTTTTAACATTACTTTAATCATACTACTCTAATTTCTTCAAATCTATGAAAAGAATTCAAGACTAGATATTTGGAATGAAAACTTGAAATAAACGCACTAAAGAGGCCCCAGTGAAATAATATCTTGCATTGTTTTTTCTTACATAAGAGGTCCCCTAGAGTAAGTAGAAATGGAGTTCTCGCGAATTTTGCGGGCTGAAAACATCAAATTATTGGTATTGAAATACAAAATTTTAACCCAAAATCTGACCAAAAATAATGTTAACTGAATTCCTAAATTAATCAACATAAATTAGGAAGAATATGAGGCAAACATCTCAAACTTTCATATTTTTCCATCCGAACATGTTAGTCAGGATATTCTGTACAGAAAAGTTAAAATAAAGAAAAATATCTCCACATTTTCATGACATATAAACGTCTTGCACAATAAAATTGTTTATTATTACGTTAACTTTCCAAGACACGATTACTGCACTAAAATTGCAGCAAATTTCGTCAAAACTGGCTCTCAGTGCTAAAAGATAACAGAGCAGCTTTATGATAATCATTTCAGAATTTTACGCGGGCAGTGTCCAGGTTGATACCGGGTATTTTTATGACTTTTCACTTTTAAATCATTACTATTGAAATTTACGTTGGTTTTTAAATTCTAAACCCTTTTCCCTATCTATTTTTAAAAATAAAATCTAACAAAGAACTGTAGTTGCTTAAATTGGACCAATCGACAGTACAATCCCAATTTCTGTCTTAGACTTGAAATTCGTATGGAAACATTTTCAACAGATTTGACAGTAGTAAATATCCTGAATTCAGCATATCATTTCCCAAATGATCATTCTATAGTTATAATAAAAACGATCTCATAGTTGAGTTGCTAATATCATTAAGTGACTCTCTTAACATGAATATTTCTATGTTTTTAATCTTACATTTTTCCAAATTCAATTCATTGAGATTTTCAAAACTTATGCTGTTTCTTCACTTACTGAAGTTCAGTTTCATAGTTTTTCTGAATTTTAAGAACTCGGGATCTTTGTTTAAGGTACTAAAATCATTCTGTGTTTAATCTGTATTCTGATTTTTTTTTCAATCGACTAATTTTGCACTTCTACCCCTTTGGCTTTGAGGGCTTCGAATGAAACTTTTGTCACAATCAGAATAACAATTTGATTACAATTTTTTTTTACCTGATGAGAATTATACTCATTAACTGGGATGAAAAGGTTTTTTTGGATTTCAAAGATATAAAATTGAAATTCATATTTGGTGCAACTCCTGCTTTGGCTCTGATTGTAACTCTGAATTTTCTTTTTTTTTATTTAATGCATATTTTGTTCCTCAAAACTTGATTTGAATTTATGATTTAGATTTGAGACACTGAATTGTGGTTCTGAATATAATCTGAAATTCTTAACTCTTATATCTGTATCTCTAAGGAATGTGAAATTAATCATTTTGTTAATTTTGTATTCTATTTTTCAAATCTTCATGATACTTCCAAATTGTCATTTAGTAAATATCTTTCGATAAAGCACAAACCAGACAATCAATGATGAAATTAAATTCATTCAAAATATCAATCTGGTCATTTTTTTTCAAATCAGAGAATTTAAGTTGGTGATAAGGATATTTAAAAAAAATGAAAATTAAATTTTGCATTTTGCAGCCCAATTCAAAGCTTTCGTTTTTGAGAAATTTTTTAACTCTCCCACAATATTTACACGTGATTAATTAAAAATTCTTATTTGAAGATACCAAAGACTATCTTTTACGCAGGCAACATGGCTATTCGAAGACAGTGTACTGAACTCATCTCCAGTTCTTTTATACGGTTGAAATGTTACGTATTCTCTGGGATAGCATTTGAAAAAAAAAAATGAATCATAGGGCCCCCCCGAGAAAAATTGCCCCGGGCCCCCCGATGGCTTAATCCGGCCCTGAAGATAATCAAAGTGAACCACGTTTCCCCATGGCCCACGATACCCCACTCTTCCCTACTGTTGGCTTTACAAAGACACTAGTCTAATAACTCAAAATAATACCATTAAAGGTTAAGTTCTCAAAATTTAAATTATCAAGAAATAAATTTGGATATTGCTCCAAACGATGCTTTAATAGCATCAACGAAAGAAGTGGCTCCAGAGAGTAACAAAATTTCAAAATGTGATAAAATTTGTTCTGACAACACACACCACTAACTCAAATGATCTTTTAAAACATTCGACATATGAAAAGATGATAGGGATTTAAGAAAGAAATTTATACTTGAAAACAGATTGGATTTTTCAATACAGTGTTCCGGAATTGAGTAACATTCAGAATTCTATAAAGACTAAACATGAATTTGGCGATTAACAACCAATTCAACAAGTACTTTCGATCATTTGAAAAAAAAAAAATCGATGTCATACAAATTTCACAAAAGATGTTTGGTAAAAATAACATAGAAAAAGTGATACTTGTGGTGTATCCTCCATAAACAAAATCGATAGTTTAAATTTTTCACGATCATAACAACATTTAAAAAAAATAGAAATTTAATAGAAAATTTATGCAATTGCATGAAAACCAAAATCTATTGCATTGACATATTCACTCTATCTTTCAAGTACAAATCAAACTGATTAAAAAGTCATCGAGAACATTTAATGAACTTCCCTCGTTAAATGAAACGTATATGAATAAAAATTCTATACAAAAGAAATCTATTTTTATTCAAGATGCCTTTGTTTCAAGATGAAGATATTATTTTGAACATCAATAACCCAGGAATTTTAAACTCATGATAGTCCACGTGGTGCATAAAAAACTGTAATCTAAACGGCCATGGGAAAATATTCTTTGCAGTTGTACTCGATGATCGGTTTGATTGGTTTTGCTTTTTTTAAGAATATTTATCAATTTTTCATGAAAACAAGTATTTGGTTGTTAAATAGTACAAGTATCAATGATTTTTCAAGCTTTGATTTTTTTTTCATTGTATAATTAAAGCGATAAATTTTGATTTTAATTAAACCAATTTTCAACGTACACAACGTATACACCGTCATAGCCGATGTTGGCTAAACAGACTGATGAAACGTGGACATCTCAAGATTAATATTTAAAACCCAGTACCTAGATGGGAATCGAACCCATGCCATCAGTTGTCCAGCATTTCCGTCTTACCACCCTTATCGCTTAGCCAGCGAGACGTACATGGATGCACGGTCATTTTTGTGACTAATTAAAGTAAAAGTTACTTTTGACGACCCTAGAAATGACAATGGTGACTCCAAAAAAATTTCCTAGCATTTTTTTTTTCACTTACTAGGTGACAATAGAGTTCCCGCCCTTTTTCACAATGCTTTAAATTCGTAGCCCTGCTTAGTAATTAATCACATCGAAGAACCGGAATAACAGGGATCATTCTATAAGACCATCACTCTAGGGATCATTCTATGAAGCAACAACATCAAACAAAACAATAATCAAGATTTCATCGAAATTGCCTCACACTTCCTTAATTCATTCCTTCAGTCAATTGCAAATACCTCCGACGATGATAGTTTTAACTTTTTCGTATTTATCATTCTAAATAGACCCCAGGGCTATTTTAAGTAATCTCCGGTACCACATTGTAAAACTGAGAGTTTTTCCTGCAAGATGAATAACATGGGATGTTCATTTAGGTATTGTAGAGCTGTGAGTTTGGCAGGCTGATATTTTTGACCCTAATGCTCCAAAAGCGAAATAAAACAGATTTTACAATAACAAGCTCCAAGCCAAATAATTTCATAAAAGACGTAAAATTTTTGGATTTTTTTTTCACTGTAAAATGCTTTTACTGACCCTCCTTGGGCAATTGGTGGTAAAGAAGTGGCTCAATTGTGAAAATCTTGGCATTGGTGAAAAAAAACGCAGTGAAGAGTTGTAGTTGCGAGCAGCGATGAAGGCATGGTCCACTTACTTAAAAAATGTATGAAAGTTTTCAAAAGGTATTTTGAGTTATTTTTGTATTTTTTTCGGTTCAACCAGATAGTCAAGTTTCCAAAAAAAAGGTTATATCATTTTTTTTATTCGGTTTGATTGTAAATAAAAAAAAGTTCTAAATTGTTGAATGATTTATAAACAAGAATGTATTATTGTCACCCAGTAGAATAATCGTGATAGTGTTTGTGGAACAGTTATACAAGAAACGTGTCTGTTAAAACCGTTTCTGTTGAATGTATGCTTCTCAATTTTTCCAACTGTATATTCAATTGAAATTGCAATAAAATTTATAAAAACTCATTTCGTATATTCGTTTTCAAATTATTTCCATAATAATACCTGGAACTGTTAGTCCATGTTTTGTATTACATTGAACAAAAAAGGTGTCATTATTCATATTAAATATTCTAAGCAGCATCAGTATAGACTGAGTCATATAGTGAGGTGGCCTGGCGAGCAGACTGGCGCAAGTCTGGTTCAAGCCAGCCTTAAGTACTTTCATCGTTAATCATCGAAAAATATCAATCCTAGACCACTCATACTCTGAGGACTATAAAGCTTCGATTCTGTTCAATAGGGGAGAATGAGGATACTTGATCCCTGGGGATACTTGATTCCTTAGCTATATCTCGAAACTGGAATGTCTTACAAAGATCAAATGTTCTAGAAAAATGTGCCAAAATGAGCAAAATAACAATGCTTGTAGTTTAAAAATTTTTAACAAAATAATTGTTTGAGTAATTGAACTTTGTTTGAAAAATTTCACAAAATGTAACTTGAAGATCTTTTTTCATCACTTTAAAATGTTCCTTACATGGGAAAATTATGAAAAAAATATTTGTTCCGATGTATCAATCGTTCGAGCGTAAAATGAACTTCATAATGCCATATTTTCAAAGTAATGGAAAACTCTCAACATTTTTCAGAAAAAGTTTTCTAAAATGTTGATTATGGGTATAATTGATCCCCTAGAGTTGGGTACAATTTATCCCCCTTCCAAATGGCATATTCTTCTTCTGAATTGATCGTTATGATTGCTGATTACGAAATTACTAATATTTATTCAATAACTAATATTTATCAAACAATTGTCTGAAGAAAAGAGCAAAAATAATTAATTTTCTTTTAATTATAGAAAATAGCGCCTTTAAGTATGCAATGTTATTAGCGTTGAGACAAAGTTTAGAATTTTCTTCTTATGTCTGCTATAAATTGTGAAATGAGAACAAACATGAACAAAATAGTCAATTAACATTCTATCTTGGGGTTTTGTTTGATTTTTATACAAGGATTAGGGCTTCCTGAATAAAAGATCAAGTCTCCTTCAATAGGGGATCAAGTCTCCCATAACTTCAGAAAAATCGCAATTTATTTACTCCCACGAAAATGCTTCTATTTCATCAACAATCAACAACTTCGTTGAGTATCGTTCTAGTTTTTGGAGCATAGAAACTTGAAGTTACAAGCTGTCAGAAAATGTCAAAGACGGGGAGTTGCTAAATTTTTCCAAAAAGATATGGTGAAAATAAGAAAAGGGGATCAAGTATCCCCACTCTCCCCTACTAATTTATGATTGGTTGTACCTGGGAATATTGCAGATTTAATTTTACGGATTTCAATGCCCACAAATAACTAACATTCTGCAAACTAAAAATTGGTTTTCTGAGGAGAAACTTAGTTATGGCCTTGAACAAAGTTGATCAGCAGAAAATATCCTTTAGAAAATTTATATATGGTACTGAGTCGCTCCAAGTAAGGCTCCAGAATGCATTGAAAAATCATGTTCATGTTGACTAACAAAACGAAATTTTAATATTTTCTAATGAAAACGTTACCTTGAAATTCTGCAGAAATATTCTAAAATGATCCCAAATTAACTAAGGCTAATGTGCACTCTGAAAAACAAGCCTTTTTTATTTAAAACTAACAATTTATGAACCCAAAAAATCAGATTAAAAAATTTTCAAATCAATTGATTAAAGATCTTGAAAAAAACTTTCAAAGTATTTACGAAAAAAAACTGATTATTTTATTGGTCATTAGAATATTAAGAAAATTTTGAAATAAATTCACAAATTCTGACAAAACCTTTGTTCAAAACCTTTAACTATTGCAGATATTTATTTTAAATATGTATTGGAAGCTCATGGTTCATATCAATCAATTTAAGGTCTCTTAATTCTTAGGAAAGCAAACAGATTAAGGTTCATGAATTTGATTTCAGATCAACATTTGAAGAAGGAATAAAACATTCTACTTACAGATTCCTGGTATGAAAAATATTTGAAAAGTCCATAATAAAACAACTTACACAATCAAAAAACAAATTTATTTTTTACTTATATATGGATAATAGAATTTTTCCTGCACAATAAGGCGTTTCTACCGCTCACCCTTGAAATTGAAATATTTCTCTTCGAACCTTAAAAGCTTTTATTTTAAAAACTCGGATCATGTGACACTCTGCAAAAGAAAAGTGAAAAAAAACGTTTAGAAGCGCTTTCGATGCATGTGCATAAGGGTGGCCCTTGGCTATATGGAAGTTTTTCAAACCCAAAATTACACTGCTTTCACAAATTTCACTTTTATTGAATAACTCAAAGGCGACCCACAGTGGTTCAGAAGGGTCTAAAGTGAAACGTTTTTCCTAGTGCTTTTGTCTTAAATTTTTGCTGCGAAATATACATATGTCTTCAGTATATTAGTTAGACTGTTCCCCATTACGTGAAAGAGTCAAAAATTAGTTAAAGGCTACGATGAAAATGAAAACACTTATTTTTATGTTAGAAGAGATAGAGAAAAAATTGTGTTGTAGAAATAATCGAAATATGAATCTTTGCTGAATTTATGAGAGCTCTATCTCTATTCAGTGCAGAGTTTAATAGCTTAGAGTTGAAAAGATATTCAAAGTTTGTTTTTGTTTTATGCTTAATTATTGTTAGTTTTGAGTAAACATAAGTCTTATGTTTACAACATTTATTGAGACACTCAATACCCACTAGATCTTAAGTATCTACCATAAGGTTGCCACATTACTCGGTTTTATCCGGGTTTTGCCCAGATATTTGACACCAAATTTGGGAAAAGTTCGGCCAGGCCCGGATTTTATTGAAAAAATACCCAGATTTTACCCGGATTTTTTCTTTTTATTTGGCAAATCAAACAAAAAAAACTGTCTTGTAATTTTTTTTTATTCAGCCACCAAAACAAAAAAATTTGAGCAAATTTTGCAAAAATAATCATGGAAGGTTTTTTCGAAGGCTAAAATACGATATAAATTTTGATGAGAAAATTAAATTTTTTAATTTTTTTTTTATTTTGATTTTTGTTGAGTAATTTCTGGGTTTTTACAAAGTTTACCCGGATATTTCCCGGATTTTTGGTCGTCAATTTTGAAATGAAATGCCCGGATTTTGCCAGGTTTTTTTTTGAAAATTTCGCAATTTGTTCGGGCCGGATACGTTCTAAAAAAATTCTGACAACCTTTATCAACCACCTTTCTTTCCGAAGTTATCGCATGTTCAAGGTTTAATTTTTCCTTAAATTCCAAACTTCTAGGATAAAATGGGGCAAATGGATTTATAAATGTTGATTCTTACAATTTCTTCCGGAGAAATTCCCGGACCCGTTTCTTCGCGGCCACATTTGAACAAAACCAAAACCGATTGTTTTGGTTTCGTTTTCTTTCGTCAATTGGCATATTGAGAACAATAGCAGTTAACAGTTGATGATGATCAGTGATGATGACAACAATACAAATGTTGTCATCATGCACGTTTAACTCAGCCAACAAAGCTTGTTGTTATGAGTTACCCTGCAGTGTTGGCAGTTTATTCTGGGTGGTTAGCCCAGAATATGATAATATTTAAGAAAGGATTCAGAAATGAGAATCACTTAGGATAAGCCACAAGATTGTAATCGCTATAGATCTAAGTTAGCTTGTAAGGACTTGACGAACAGAAATGAATAAACGGTATCTCATTTCCAAACTTAACCTCTGTTGCTAAATTATTGAATTCAACCATAAACAAAATACTACGTCTGGAAGGTTGTTTCAACTTCTATAAACTTAGCTAGAAACTGCTTGTCTTCACGCTCTCCTCCCCTTTTTGAGTATGGTTGGCATAATATGTTGAATTCATAGTTGGTAACCAGAAAGTAGAAATATAAACATTGAAAGATGGAAAAAAGCCTCATTTAAATGCCCAAATTTTTGAAAGTTTGATAGCTTAATTGTTCAATATTGAAATTGATTGGTATTGCTCAGTTAGACTTTTTCCTTTTTTCACCACGATCTGCAACTATTTTCCTATGTATCTTTTGTAAGAATTTAATCTGTTTTTTTTCCTTGCACGCATTTTGAACCTGATATGTTGTTAACACCAATATCATACTAATAAGTATTATTGTGTTTTGTCATTTGTGTATCCGTTGTCGTTTTTTTCCAAATTTAAGGGTTTTTTCGAGAAATCTGATTAGAACATTGTAATACAATAACAGTTTCAGGAGATTCAGAAGCTTAATACAATATATGGTAAAAAATGCTCCAAAACCAGCTTTATTAAATTTTTTGTGTACCCTGATGAACCAAGTCTTGCCAAAATTGCCAGTTTTCAACTCATTTATAGTGATGTGAGCTACAACATGCTATGGGTACTAACTTAAGTAGTGTTTTTCCGATAAGAATGTACCTTCAATAGTAATATTTTGTATCTGGCAGCGCTGTAGAACTGCCGTTTTTAAATTTTTTAAAGTTTATAAATGTTAAAAATTTGAAAAGAAAATCATCTCTATTTCCATCAGTTTTAATCTAAATGCAGTCTTCGGATGAAATATTTGTTTGAATTTGGACTTATTTACTTTTTTACCTCCTCACTTCAATCGAAATGCAGTCTTCGGAAGAAATATTTGTTTGAATTTGGACTTGTACTCAAAAGAAATCGACCAAAAGGAACCAAACTTATTGATGAAAAACTTGTGTTACATGTTTCTTCCATACAAAATGTCTCAAAATCTTATACAAACTTCAGGCTCGTTGAGCGACCCCTTCACGTGATGAGAACTGTTCCAAATTTGGCATGAGATCTTGTACCAGACAGAGGATTAATTTGAGCCTACTGCGCATAACAATGTCAAAAGTCGGGTCATTTTGAGCACTCTTATGTCTCTTTAGAAGGCCATGTATTTTTTTTTTTGCATAGCCGAAAGCAAACACGCAGCAACATCATTGATATTTTTCTTCACCTTTTCCAAAAAAAATCATCACTTTAAAAAAAATTCTTATTCGATCAAATCGTTTCGTCAAACAAAGCCGAAGTTTCATTGACTTGAATATTTTAGAAAAATTATTTGCCAGCTAAAAAACACAAACTAAAAACCATCGGAATCTCATGGGAACTATACTCGAATCCCTAATAGTTTATTTGATATTTCATTTCTTAAATTTTCAAAAATCAAAAATTTTCGTTAAAAACTCGAATGAAAAAAAGACTCCTTAGAGGTTACCAAATGAGCTGAAATATACCATGGAGCCTTCATGGAGCCAAAGAAATGAACTAAGCGACCAAATTTTTCTTTTCAGAACATACCGCTGTTTTGGGACCACCCTAGTGATTATTCTGATTGAAAAATCATGAAAAGCTATTCCGATGCAGTTCATCAAAAACAGAAAATTATGTATCGATGAGAATTAAGCGTTCGAAAATACTCCCATTAACTTAAATTTTGAATAAGTTCTCAAAAATATTCACACTGATCATGTTATTTTTCAAAAATTGGTACTCAGTTGAAAAAAGGTAAATAAAAAAAAATGCTCTATATCTTTATGATGTTTTTATTTTAATCGCCTAATAAAAGAAAAGGTCACTACAATAGACTGATTTGTTTTTGAATTGCTCAAAATCGAGCATTAAAAAGCTTTGTATTGGCTCAAAATTTATCAATTTTTTTTGCAAAATTTCTATGTAACGTTTACATGAGTAAATTTAAACTTTGAAGGATTTTATGGAAAAATTGAATATTTTAAAATGAAAAATCAACATAATTTTTTGTTTCTTCTGTGAAACCGAGCCTGCTAAAGGTTTTTGTGCTCATTTATAAATTTTCTAAAGGAAATTTTTCGCAGAACAACTTTGTGGAAGACCGTAACTTCGTATCTTATAAGGCAAACAATTTATTAGCTGTTTAACAGTGGTATTGAAAAACAATCAATTCAATTGACATCACTGCTGATGCCTCGCGAAGTATTGCTGGAAAAGACGTTATGAAGTATTTTGATAGACTACCAGCAGTGATGTCAATTGAATTTATTGTTTTCAATGCCAAAACACATGGCCCCATTCAACACCTAATTTTTTTTTGTCTAATATGATACTAAGTTCCCAGATAACTAGAAATCGTAAATCAGTGTTCATTGTAGATTGTATAAGCATCCAGTTTATATTGAAATTATATAAACAAGATGTTGTAGCTAAACCAAGTTATAATTTATCGTTTATGGTTTGTAGAGTCATTCTAAACGATATCATTTTGATAATCGTATAGAAAGATATATAAAGTTGTTTTGAGTCGCAGTAGAATTGTGTAAAGCTCAATATTAAATCCCTCTGCACAATTAAGCAAACTTTCATGATGACATATTTTTTCTATGAAAGGTCGTACAGTAATTGTGAGAACATCGTACAATGGAATTTAAATAATCTATTCGTACATGTCATTCAAAGTCGCTTATTAAGATAAACTTTATCGGTAAATGATTGTTAAAAATGTAATTCATATGCTAAGTTATATCGTAATCATATTATGTCAAATTGTCGAATCGTTTAACACTACAGTTAATAGCTAGCTAAGATCGCACAGCGCGGAATACTATTATTGATTGAAATTGAATCGTCTATGAGAAACGTTAAAGTTGTATATCAAAAAACAGTATCTATAAAAAGATTTGAAGTCCGAAATGATGCAGTCAGTGGTATTTTATACGATCAACTGATTTTTAAACGGAACTCTCAACTGTACTTGAACCAATTTGTTTGTTTGTATCAACATGAAATTGCGCCGAGGAAATATCGAAGGACGGGGATCGTAACTTTGCAAATTCGAGACTTAGGGAAGATATAGATGAAGTTGTATATGGTTCAATTTTATTCGCAGTAAACATTAAACTCTATTGTATTTATGTTCACGGCGATTCAAAGTAAAATTATAATAAGGGGAAAATATATGTAATTGCATTGGGATACAGTATTAATAAATTGTATTAAATGGTGAAGAAACCTCAGGCTACCTGCAAAAGGAAATTGTGATCAAATTGTAAGACAGGCAATAGAAAATTGTACTCTGTTGTGTTGTTGTGTAAGTTGTACAATCCTAAGATTTTGTGCAAATCAAAGTTGCTATCAAATTGTTGAAAACGCAATACAAAGTTTTATATTTTCAAGATGAGCAAAATTTGGTCCGTATATTGCCTCTTCTTTGGTACCTACAGGCTCATATAGAATATTCTATACAACTTTTTCAGATTGTACAAAAGTGTGTATATCTAAGAAACAACTGAAATATACAGACCAAAATGTTCACTGGGTTACGATCTTCGACAAAGTTGTCCAACGGAAAATTTCCTCTAGAGAATCTATAAATTTGCACAAATACCTTTAGCAGGCTCTGTTGCACAGAAGAAACAAAAATGACGTTAATTTTTCAGTACAAAATATTCATTTTTCCCATAAAAACCTTAAAGTTCAAATTTGCTCATGTAAACCTTACTTTAAAATTCTGCAAAAAATCATGGATGAGTATTGTACCAAAACGAAACTCTTAAGACTGCAGGTTAAAGAAATTGAGAAATGACCCCAAATCGACTGAGTCCAACACTACAAGGATAAACGGATAATGATTTTTTTTTCGTGTACCTTTATTCAAAGTATGAGAGCAAGACTGAATTTCGATTATTTCTGGCACCACCAATGAATCTTTTTTTATTTGATTAAAAAAAATTCATTCATACACAATTCAATTCAGTTCATGATTCATCTGTGATTTCATCCAGGCACATGCTTGTTCAATGTTCCCTTATGAAACCTACGTGTGGAAATGTATGTATCACAAAAAATCTGATTGATTGAGTAACATGCCTTCAATCTTTTATAAAAAATAATTGGTTTTTATGAAATGTTATGAAATCTGATGAACGTGCTTAGTTTGAATATTGGAAAACTGCAGTCGTAACGCTTCGCATCAATTTCAAATTTTTTATTCAAATCATCTGATATGCTAAATTTATCACTCTACTCATTTCGATTTGATGGGAAAGGGATCATTTCAAATTGATTACTATCCCTCGTCTCACTCTCCACTTCTTTTGGGGAGTAACAAAACTAGACCTACGGGCATTTGGGTTGCTCCCAAATGACCAATCTGGGAAAGTTTATGCCAGAATCGTACCACCGTAGGCAGTAGTTTCATCAACTTTTGCCATTTGCATCGAAATGGATGATATATAGACAGAAAGGTAAATAAAAATCATCCTCGGGTTCTGCCCGGAAGCAGAACTACAAATCCACATTGGAAGTTGAGCATCCATCAAATTTTACATCCCATGATATGATACTGCACTGAACACCCAAAAGGGGTGGCTGACTGGAAGTTCCTGTTAACAAATGATATCCTGAAATCGCCTACAGTAAGCCTACATAATACATGCTGGGCTGGGCAACTCGGTGAAAAGTCGGCAGAAATCCATTTCCATTAGGATCGGAATGGAAATTGATTTTGTTTGCGGCAGCTTGAGATTGTCCGGGTGTATGCCCGGAACATTTCATTCCCTTTCCCAAGGGTCAGTTTGGGAGTGACTTGATTTCCATGAACGGATAAAGTCATATTTATAAAGTTAATCCAGACATATGGCAGAATCTCAGTCATGATGTTTCCGGTTAATGCTAAAATGCATTAAAACTTTTTTTTTTCATGAAATAAAAACTGTTAACCGATGTTTTTCGGGGAGTTTGAACTAATGGCAATCACTTGAAAAAATGATTATATATTTTTCTTCTGTAAAATGAGAACATCTGTTTAATAAATTTCAAGCTTCAAGAACAAGTTGACAGACGATTTCAATTCCTAGACCAAAATAAGAAAAAAAAACCTTGAAAATTTTCAGCGTCCCATCAAATTGTTCTGGAACAACACAACACAAAAGTAAAAAAAAACTCGCAGAATGAAATGATAAAACATCCCGAAACAGCTGTCAGTTTTATATGAAATGAAATCGCTTATCCGCCATAATTCCAGAAGACAGGATCACGGAAAAGTTTTCCTATAAATAAAGTATGCTGCAGCTCGTGGGGAGGGGAGGCAGGTCGAGTCTGGTGTCGCGTTTTGTGTCTGTTTAAATTTTTACTTTACTTGTTCTTGATTTTTTTTCTCGTTTTGTGTCATCGCCGAAATTGCTCGTTTGTCGTCACATGTTTTTTTGATTTTGGGTGTGTTGATGGGGACAAATGGGAACGAGAAGCAAAAACACTGAAGAAAAACAATGGAAAATAATGATTTTTTTAAAAGATGGAGCAATAGTCTTCAAATGTTCCAAATTCCAGAGTTTAAAAGAGCCACATTTAAGATTTATTGTTTTTTTAATTAAAAAAAAAACAAAATAAATGGACTTTTAATGAACATTAGGTTTTGGAAAATAACTTTTGAATCATCAAATTTTTTTCTAACTTCTGGTTATTTTTTTAAATCTTTTTTTGATTACCATTCAGTGCATGTCTTATCTGGATCGTCAACTTTTCTCACATGGTGTGGCAAGAAAATTTTAAATTTATATCAAGCTTAAATAAATACTTTGCATGATGTTAAAGAGAAATAGGGTTAGTTGCCCTACTTTGGACCCATTAAGAGGTGGTTTTTAAATAATCATGTTTTTCTCATGAATAAACGGGACATTTATATCCTTCAGGAGGTTCGTTTATAAATCATGATATTATCTACAAGTTACAATAAAAATTTTCAACATGGGTTTCGCCGTTATTGAGAGATTTGCAAAGATATGGATGATTTAAATTTCCAACTTTGGACCTACTGTTCCTATTTTGGTACTGGACCGGTTCCTTTATTGGACCTAGAACTAAAATTCTTATAACAAGTTTGATTTTTCAAAAATATTTATTGAAAATTTATTGAAAATGTAATCTTCAATCAATCACTTCCATAAAATAGTATTACAGCTTTTTAGTATTTAAAAAAACTAAAATTTCTGTTATGAATATCACAAACACTTTCATTCCCCGTCAGATCTATCCGCAGAACAATAGCTGAAACTTGATTGTGTTTACTTACTTGTAGTTTATTTGCGTAAAGCTGTCCAAAATGTTAGAAATTTTTAATATTGGTTCTCAATTATGCCCCAATAAAAAAAAATCGCACCTTTGTTGGTTTGTTGGTTTTGATACAAAGATTTGGCGATGTCAGGTCTAAACATGGAACATCAAAATCGAAAGTTTCCTTTATTTGGACCCTTTGCAAATTTTCCGAGTTTTCCATTGTTTTTCATGAATCTTTGGGAAAAATGAGGTATGGTTCATATTCTTCCCAGTGAAAGTAATTTTCCTTAAAACTTTGGCTTGGACAGTAAAAAATCGCGATTTTTCCTTAATCACTCAAATTTCTCAATACGCGCCCCACTAATTGAGCTGTCTGATTTACCACTGATGAGGAGGTACATTTTTAAAAACGTTGAAAATTTTATCAGGAAGACTTTTAATGGCAAAAAACGGTATTTTAGGGTTCAGGAAGAATAAGAGCTCATTGTGTGCATAGCAATATCTTTATTTTATTCCAACAAAATGATTTTTTTACAATTTTCTGCATTTTAGGACTAAAGTAGGGTCTAGGTCCAAAGTAGGAGCACTCACCCTAGTTGAACTTTTTAACATTAGCAGAATATTTATAAATTTCTTCGACAGTTACAAAATACAGAAAAAAAACTTTCAACGATGTTCAAAATCTTCGATTTATTCATTATTTTAGTAGATTTGGCTTTAATTTATTTGAGGATGGAATGAATGTTTTTAAAGAAAGTTTCTGTAAAAAAAATCAAACATATTTTTCAACCAAATAAACTTAACCAGCTAAACTCTTGAGCTCATTCAAAGATTTAAACCATTTGGTGAAATCATTAATCATCCGAATCGGAGTTTGAATTTTTGATTTCGATCCTCAATCTGAATTCTGAACCTGCATTCCAAAACTGAGTTTTTTAGTCAGTTTGCGAATTTCAACAGTTTTCTCAATTCAATTAGGACCAAGATGTGAAATATGTTTCAGAGCCTTCAACCATGAATCTATAATTCAAATTTTGAAGTTTTGAATTTCAATCATTATTTCGATTTTTTTTCATCCGGCTTGTGGATCTGAATTTGAATATGAGCTTCTGTTTTCAGTTCTTGATCACCGTTTTGAAGCTTGGCTATACTTGAATTTCGCAAAAGAAATAATTTCAAGAATGTCGAATCTGAAAACGAAACAAATACCCAAGACGGTTTCTAATGCATATGCATTTTGAAATCCATGGATCCATTTTTTTATGAAATGTAAATCAGAACTTAAACCAGGATTTCAAAACATTTAAAAAAAAAAAAAGTCTAATGATGATTCGAATTACAAATAAAAAATCTTAAACTAGATTCAGAATCCAAAACATGAAAACAGAAATACAATTATGAATTTGGCAGTATGGAACCGGGATTTCCGGTATGAATTTATTCTCATTTAAAATTTTGAGCGATGTTTCAGTAATGGACACATTTTTCTTCATTTTCAATAAAGGATTTATGGCCGTTGAATTAACTTTTTTTTATTTTTGTTTTGAAACTTTAAAAGAATCCTTGAACTGATTTTGCCAGTTAGAATGTACAGTTTTTTTTATTATTTGTCACGATTTTTTTATGGAAGGCTACAAAATCACATTATTGCAGATTTATACAGGTCAAACCACATTATTTTTCCAGTAATCTATGCTTTAGCAAATATTGATGAATATTATACTATGTTTTGAAAAGCATTTTTCATTCAATCAGACGCACAATACTGAAGAGTTATATTTGAAATAAAATGAGATTTTTGAATTTTTTCTGAAGACACGTTCGCTTGATGTCATGAATTTTAAAAATTGTATAAAAAATTTCCAACTACATAAACTCTTGTTTAATTACTACTTCTAGATAATTAAAACGATAAGCTTAATCTGGGATTAAGACATTCCAGCTTTAAAAAAAATCAAGCTTAGAAAAAAATATTTCCCTTTACTTTGTTTTTTTAAAAGCATTTCTACGCCGAAGAAATAATGCATATTAGGTTTTTGTAGATATGTTCAAATCGTTTTTGGTTTATATGTTTATTTATGAACATTTTTGATGGAGAAAAAAACTTTTGTTTGATCTCTCCGGCAATTGTTTAAGTGTATTTTATATTTATTTTAAGCCAATCAAATCAATTAATCATAAAATTTTCTATCATTCAGTGGCCTTTTAGGTTTTTTGTTATTTTAAATATTTAGAAAATCGACGAAATACCATGAATCCAACAAAAAAAATGTAACAAAACTTTGATTCGGAATGAAAAGCGGTTAGGGTGATTTGCCAATCGTTGCACTGCTAAGCACATGATTTTGGTGTTTATGCTGTATTTAAGTCATTTCAACCAAATTCACTCGATTTTTTTTGTCGATAAACTCATACAGGATTGGTCTACAAGATCCAAAAGTTCAAGTGTTTGAAAAAAGTGACATAAAAATTTAAAAAATCGTTTAAAACAGCTTGTCTGTGCCCAATAGTTGCACAGGCAAATTTAGTGATGTGCATAATGTTGTCCGATGTTTTCCAATGGTTGCACATTTTAAAAATCAGTCACCATGAGGTCGATTATGCTGATATTTGTTAGGGAAGTTTATTATGAGAACTTCTAGTTCAAATGCAATCTAATTTTTACACGGCCCCTTATGCGGGGGGGGAGGGGGGGGGGTGTCTTTCATATAAACGGTCCAATGATCTTTCCAATTCCAATTCGGCCCAAAAAAAAACACAAAGCCGCCGGTTTGAGTGTCTAAAATAGCATTTATCACACGTGAAATTTTCTCAGAAACTCAAATCCACCTCTTAATTTACCCGAGGCCATTTGAGTGTAGTGCTATTTAACCTAATTTGCCCAGTGTTGAGCCTTTTTCTTTATATGTCCTACCAACATAAAATTTTATGTCTTTAAAATCCCATAGTATGAACTGAAAGGTATTTAATGCTTAATTTTTAAGTGGCTATTAACAGGTGAAAAGATTAGAGAACGTGATCTGTTTTGCCCCCTTTTACCCCTATGAAGAAGATCCGATTTTATAAAACAAAAGTTTTAGGACTCACTTGGAAGTCGATCGATTTTTGCATAATGAATCTCAATTTAAAACTTGAAAATGGAGATCGTTTGACTGATTTATGCTCATGATATTCAATTTTGTATAAGAACTTTTTTTTCGAAAAGTTAATTTATTAAATATCTTTTTCATATAAGTGGGTTTAATTGTAATTAATGTAACCTCTGTAGCTTTTCATCAATCTTCAAGAAACAATCACATCACATAGAAATGCTTCCCAAGAGTTTTCCGGCTGAAAAACTGTTTTGGATCAAATTAAGTTTCACAAAGCTATGACTGTTTATTTTTCTGGATGATAAGGGCCATATAATGCTTCACATAGATGTCTCCAGTGACGGCAACTCGACGGCAGATTCGAATTCCTGAGAAAATTGCACGTCAGATAAGAAAAAAAATCGGGTCTTCCAACCTTCGTTTTCTAGTTTTTAGGATTAAGAGTCGTAGTTTTCCTCCTGTACAATATTCTGACAATATTAATAACAATATCTAGGGGATTGCTGTTGACATGGAATAAAATTCTTTCAAGATTTGTCGTCTCAAAATTAGAGAAACAATTTTTTTCAGAACAGCTTTTAGATTCTTTGCATAAAATGTTGAGTAAATGGTCGGGACAAAGGATTTCAAAATAAATCTGATAAAAAAGAAATTTCTAAAAGCCAATACAGTTGAGTTGACTTTGACACTTTTCAGACAATGCATTGCCCGAATTTCATACATACATAAGTTTTTCAACGAGTTTAATAACTTCAAAACTTCATTTTTAAGAATTGACGGCAGAAAAAATAAACTTAGGGATATATAAAGTGTCTTTGAATTATTGAATTAATTATTAAAAATCAACATTGAGTGCAAAAAATGTGAAAATTCCGAGTGAAAAATAATTAATTAAAGCACAGAATTTACTAAAATTACAAAATTAACGTAAATATCCACTTATTCAGACAAAAAAATGTCATATCAATAAACAATTCGAGTTGTTTTAGTTGCATGTAGTCAATCAACTTGTTCAATTTTGTATGACAATTTGTATGCAAGAAGAACTTTTGCATTTACAAGAAATTCAAATAAGTTTTAAATGAATTTTGTTTTAAATTATTGATTTTGCCCATTCGTAAGCTTAATTGTTTGCCAGCATGAGAAGAAGCAAAGTATTTCATGAAAAAAGTTATAACCATTTCGAAATAAAAAATCGTAATCCATTGAAAAGTATTGTAAAATTGTAGGATTTGCTTTCTGAAGCTTTCAATAATTTCATGACATGTATTTGCGAAAGTTTTAAATCATCACACTTATTGGTTATGCAGAGCAGTATAATGCGATTCTTATTTTCATCCAGTTAACCAGCTTTCAAATTAGCTGTAAAAACACTAAAATTAAAAAATATTTACATATTTTGAATTTTTTGTATGACAACGAATATCATTTCTTGGGTACAAGTTAGGTTTTGTTTTTGTTCACATGCAATGTATTGCAAGAACCAAGAAATATTTAAAAAATAGAAAATTATGTTTTTTGAATTTTCAGTACATCTCTGATGGTTTTTGAATGAAAATTTGGATTTTTCCGTACAAGCCTCCTTACTAATTCAAAACACGTTGTAATAGTTCAGGACTTGATCAATCGCTTCCAAAAATTTTATTGCTATTTTTAGCTGTAAGAACAACCAAACAAAGTTATTGTAGGTATACGAATTTGTAAATTTGAAATTTCCAAACAAATTCTGCAGCGGAACTATGTACAACAATGGGGCAGGAGGAGATTGAGCGGACCAATTGTTGCACGATCCAACATATTTTATGGATAAGTATGGATCATAATTTTTTTTCAAAATCATTGTGTTAAAATTGTCCAACAAACGTTTTGTATAGAAAACTGATATGAAAAATGTTTTGTTCTGACGTAAAACCTTATTTGCCGTAGAAGGAATGTTAAGGTTTTTGTTAACAATTAGCACGAAAACCGCGCGAAAAAAAACAAGAAAAATAAAAACTGTCGTAAGATACACACTTACCAGCAGAAAATATCACAAAAACCTCATTTCATCAGAAAACATTCCGAATAACATGATTCAGTTTTATTTTTGAGGAAAAGTTGAAAAACAGCTGAAATATTGACAATTTAAGTCATGCTGTGCAACGATGGGTTAGGGGACAACGATTGGCAAATCACCTATATAATCGATAATTAAAATTTTAAGTTATGATAAAGTTGCAGATAAAAAAAAATACCGTTTGAAAGGAAAAACGGGAATTTTGCGAAACTGGAACAAATTTCGAAAAAATGCATGTTTACTGTCTTAAATGATTAATTTTAATGTCTTAAGAAGTGTATTGGATTTGTATAAAAAGGCTTGGATTATTATATGTGTTTATAGAAATTTTTGGTGCATGTGTTCAAAGACCAGATATTGTAAAATTTTTGCGTCATGAATTCGAATATTTCGTTAGATTTTTTGTAAACATGTACCTTGCTGTGAGGCTCGTGGAATACTAAAAGTTACCAATTTTAATTGAGTTCTGCCATTGATAGCTGATAAACTTATAAACCAACATGAAAACTCAAACTGATTTAATTTTTTTTTACTCTACATCGTCAATTAAGGATCTTGATTTTTCTACACTTTCCAGTTTCAGAGATACAAAACAAGAAAATAAAATGTAATTTGACAATTTTATAAAAAAAATTGAAAAATATAGCTATTACTGACATCACAAAGCGCGTTTTAAAGTTCTGTGTATTAACCTTTCTTTTTAAGGGTCATTTACTGCCATTCCAAGCAAGACTGTCCCATGTGAAATAACGTGCAAACGAGAAAAACGCGATTGAAATTTCAGCTATATTTCCAATTTTTTTCTCAAACAAAAAATTCACCGACAGTTTTTTCGTAGTGAACAGTTCAAGTTAAACATTTTACAATGTTAACTGCCAAAAAAAAATACATTTCCTACAACAAACTGCTAATTAGAGCCAAAAATGCTCCGTTTGACACTTTAGCGTAGAATCAGAACGCATACCGATGCTAGTTCTACGAAAAACTGTCACAGTGCTACAATTTTTTTGTCATTTTAAAAGCTCGTATAGTTTCAATTTTTCCCGAAAAATCAAATTAAACCGAGAAATATAAAAATGTATAGTAGAGTATGGATCCTGTAAGTAGTGCCTACCGAAAAGAGTTTTGTGAAAATTTCTCTGAATAAAACAATCAAGGCTCCTCGCTCCTCCTCCGCTCTCTATTTTTAGTATTATTTCGATGAATAATATTATATTAAACAGTTTAAACACATCTTATAAGATTTTTTAATTGGCATTATTCATAGATTTCTCTCTAGTATGTCATTCTTGCGTAGAACTATTAACATAGAGACAACCACCTTGATGAAAATTTCGTATAACAGTATTCCTTTTTGTGTTATTATTTGAAAGTTAACACTAAAAAAGAACGTTTCCAGCGAAAAAGTGAAAATGACAAAAAAGCCACATGGGACAGTTTTGTTTGGAACAAGAGATATTAGAAATTCGGTGATCCGTATTTCAACATAAAATGGATCCAATGAGCAGATTCAAATTCTTTAGTTAACTGAAGTTGCTTATTTGATTACTTATAATATTATTTAAAAATGAAAAATGAAAAATTCAATGGTAGTTGTGCTCAGTGTAACCAAAAACGTAAAGCAAAAATCGATATTCCTCACATTTGGTCCTCAATACGTTGAAATTCTATGAATAAATACTTAAATAGGTCACCCTATCAGTCTCTTCGATAGGGACGTGCCAGCCGAAGACTGAAAGTCTCTTAAAATGAATAAAAGTCTCTTCATTATCAATTTAATACTATCGGTTGGAAACAAATGCAATTGAACAGAAAAGCAATTTTTTTAAATTAAAATACCATGATTCTAATGAAAATAGAGTTATAAAATCATTTTAAATTTTTCATATGAACCGGCTTTGGTCTGTAAAAACAGCCACTTTTATAATTTTACTATGAGTTCCTAATCTTTCTGAATTCATATCAAGCGAAAGTTATTCAAAACAACTTTAACAAAATTAATTATCTTTGAAACAAAACATTCATGTTTTGAATAATTTTATTAAAATTTAAGGTTGTTTTCTGAAAAGCAGACACTTGGGACAATTTGTAAATAGTATAGTTAGTTAAATCGGTTCAGTAGTTTTTATTTTAAATTCAAAACAATAATCCATTCTTTATGACCCTACCCGACTTGTTGTCTGATTTTGCAGAGTGACTCTGGCAACCCTATAAAAATTATTTTTTTTAAATCTAAAATTGAGAAATTGTAGAGCCTACATTTAAGAAAACGTCAGAAATTTTCGTTTATCTAGCTTTAACCGTTCCTGAGACATCGCAACAAGAGGGTTCGGGTCATATGCAAAATGTTTTGTTTTTGAAAATATTCTAGATTCATTTTGGTTTAATTTTTTTTTAATTTGATCTAATTCCTGGAGCTTGATTTGGTCAAAATCCTGGAGCTTAATAAAAATCAAAAAGAAAACTATTATAACTTTTCTAAGAAGTCAAAATTACTCGCAGTCATCGAGAAAGTTGATCATTGATTCTAAATTAAGGTTGCCCGAATTTTTTCAGCAAAAAGACAGGTCAGATAAATCCAAGCTTTTTTATTTAAAAATCAGGCAAAATCCAGACATTTGTTTAGAAAATTTGAAAAAAAAATTTTGGCAAGACCCGGGCAAATTTGGTCAAAACCTGGAACTACTCATTAAAATTAAAGTTGAAAACTTTTTTAATCATCAGCAGTTTCTAAATTGTATTTATGGCTTTCAAGAAAACTTTTTATGATTTTTTTTTAAAACTTGCTTAAAAATTTCGTGGAAAATTTTACAATACAATTAGTTTTTTGTTTGTTTTGCAAATAAAGTGAATAAATACGGACAAACACGTACTTTTTTCAGGAAAAAAAGCGATTGAGCCGGACTGGACTTTTGGCAAATTTTGTATTATATATCCGGACAAGCCCGTATAAATCGGAGAAACTGGCATCCTTATTCTAAACCTTAATTTTCAATATTAACATTTAGAGTTAAAAAAAATGCACACATTCATCAGTGAAAATCTCTTAAAAAATTTCAGCACCAAGGAAGAAAGTGGAGTTTGTTGCCTTGTGCTATCATAAATTGATGCTTCATCTCAAGTTTTTTTAATTATTTCTCGAATATCGCATAAAATTGTTGGCAATATTGTGTGTGAACAACAAAACAATTTTTTACATTATTTTTACATTCAGTGTTGCAAACTTGATACTTTATAAATAAAGAATTAAAATTCCATTTCATTCGTTTCAGATTAAAAAAAAGTTTTAAGTTTGGGATATAATTTTTTTTAATTGAATTTGGATTAAAAATTTGAATTTGGACATAAAATTCTTCGAACACAATTCACAATGGGAAATGAATTTCAGAATCGATAAACAACACGATAATTTTGAATTACAATCCTGAAAAATATAGCATAATAATAAACAAAATAGAGTTTTAAAATCAGTTCTGAATTCATAGCAATTATTATCAAAAATTTATCTTAAATATTTGTTGTTCGACATATAGTGGCAAAATCGAAATCACTGAAAATTCGGTGTCATTTCCTGGTGCGGATCTGTCGAAGCTCAGGAAAAATAGATTATCGAAAAAATTCTTTAAATTTGCATCTCTTCAACATAAAGTGCGTTATTTTCATTTATAAAATGACATTTAGAACGAGAGCTTCCTTAATGAGTTAATTTTTTTAACTGTCTTGTATACAAAATATGAAAACTATCTTCTTTTCAAAAATTTCTCGCTTGGAAAAAAAGAGATTGTCAGATTGAAGTTGTTTAAAAGGATATCGAAGTATGTTTGTTTGGAAAATTGATGAGAAAAGTTGATATTAGTTCATGTTTCTTTGAAAAGACCTAATTTACTTACTCTAAAGCGTACTCTTTTCAAGGATATGATGGCTAGCATCTTACAGATGCTAAAGCCACCGACTCACAGAAAGTCTACTATGTATGCCGTGACCGGGATTCGATCTCACGACCTCTGGCTTGGAAGACTTGAACGCTATCCTCTAGGCCACAGTCGGCGGCAGAGGAGAAGAGCAGCACGCTTTCTCCCATCTCTCTTTCGAAATTATTATTTATCATTTATTATCGAAATTATTATTTATCATATTTATTTATTGAAGTTGTTTTTAATGGTTGATTTTTGAATATTTTAAAAGGACCGCGCCTGCATGTGTATAAAAATGTATAGAAATCTTGTGAAAAATGATGGAGTTATGTCAAACTTTATTTTATTTTACACAAATTTGTATTTGTTTCATACATACTTTTTTGACGCATTTTACAAGTTCACAGTCTTCAGCGAAGTTGTTCTTTGAAGCTTTAAAAAGAAGATGCAGCTTAAATAATTTAAGTTTAGTGCAACTTTCTTCACTTTTCCCTACTCATTTCTATACAAACCATGAACTTTCTGCCACAGCCCATTTATCGCAAAGCCACCAAAATTTGCATAGTTGTTATTATTATAAAGACTCGCAGTTCTTGATCATAAACAGACGAGTCCTAACATTTAAGGAAAATAAAATCAAATATATAAGATATGGAACAGTGATACGATAAGATCTAAGTGCCTAGATTCATCCTAGTTTCAAAAAACCAGCATTGCATTGAAAGTTGAATCGAAACCGAAAATTTAAGTCTTCAACCTTTTTCACTGGAAGCATATTTCCCTTGAAATTTGAAAGTGCGCCTTAAGCGCTTTCCGCCGATCCACTTTCCGATATTACACCCTCCATTATTCATTACCGGTTGGCTTACCGTTTTGCTTGGTATCTGAACAAATGGTCTACAAACAACCTTCGGTGCCATAAAAAATACAATCCAACAACTGATCCCGGTATGTCTCGTCTTTCGGGAGACTACCATTCCAAAGATTCTGAAGCCAACAAAAAAACCAACAAAATTGAACCTTGGAAGGTGGATATCACGTAAAAAAAAATGCGCGCCGGAAGTTGAAGCGCTGGCTGTTGCCAAAACTCTCTCGAGATTCGGTTGGCGGATCCGCAAGTGGCTGAGAGATGTTTCGACGTTCGAGTAAGCGTTATCTTGTTGGTACCTACATAAGGCGGCCACTTTACCACGCGCTTTTCCCAAGAAAGAACCGAAAACCCACCACCCGATGCTATTATGGGTTGAAGTTGGTTGGGTTGGAAGAACTTATTTTGAGCAACCTTCATCGTCTTCTTCCTGTGCAGCACCAGGAAACCGACCTTGGGATATCTACTTTTGGCAGAAGCAGTGAGCGGAAATGAGTGGGAGCAGCATAAAGTGCATCCAAGCATTACCGACAACAACGATGGGGATTAGTCTGCCTTCAAGCTTGGCACTTTCGTTGGCTCCGTTCTTTTAAATTTTGATAACCTTTTTTTGGCAAGAAAACAGGATATGGGAAAATTTGCTTTAAGCGGGTGTTGTTTTCAATCGCAGTTTCTCGGCGCCAGGATAGCGATAACATTTTTTGTTACTTGTAAAACTTAAACATAAACAAGATGGTCATCATTATGCATTTAATGAGAAATATTTTGTTTAACAATTCCTATTGGGCTTCAGACTATTTGAAAAGTTCACTTCTCATCCGAGAATCAGATCATTGATCAAACTCACAAGAATTTGAAGCTACTTGTAAACACAAAATAAACGAACATGGAATTTACAGCATTTTAACTTTCATTTCAAAAATTTCTTTGAATGTTTGGGTACAACCAATGTAGAAGTAGAAGCGTATGAACAATCACTGGATGAAAAACTCTTTCATTCGATCTATTAAATAACACATAAAATCGCATTAGAACTTTGTCAAGTCGTTAACAACGTTAATGCAAATTGCAATTCCAACCAAATAAGTAATTACTAGAGCGTTAAAATCCCAGTCAAAGCAAAACAATCAAAAAAATTCCAAAAAGGTAAACGATCGTAAAAATAGTTACTTAAAGTCGGTATAAATCGAATACGATGAAAAGTCCGCCATGTTTGAACAATTTGTTCTCCCGCGAGGGATTCAAGTAAGCAAAACAATCTTGTTGTTCTCTCTGCGATAAGCAGTGCAACCAGATTGCTTAAAATCAGATGGTTCAGTTGGAAGAATTGTCCAATGAATGAAGCAGCAAAACTTGGTCTCTCTCACATACTTTGAGAATGTTCGAATGAGGTGTTGAATATCGTCAAATTAGTATAATTCTTATCGCTTAAGCCAGAAGTTAAAAATATGTGTGTATATTGCCTCCCCTTTGGTAGGTAAATGCTGTTTTTAAGACTTTTATGTGATGATTCTATATTGTATATTTGACTGCCTTGAATTTCTATGGGAAATTTAAAACTTGTGAAATGTTATGAGCTACAGGCTAAAATTGATCCTAGGGCTAGTACAAGATCTCAATTTGGGCCAGATCGGATCACGAAAAGGGGTCGCTCAACGAGCCTGAAATTTGTATGGGATTTCGGAACATTTTGTCCGGGAGGAACATGAAAATCCAGTTTCTCAGCAATAACTTTGGTCTCCTTCGGCCGATTTCTTTCAAATACGGTTTTTCTTTAAGTCTAAGCTTTGACAGATATTTTATCCGCAAGCTGTGTTTCGATTCGAGTTAAGATTACGAAGTTATTGGACTTCAAATATAAGCTAACTTTTTTTTAAGAGTGATGCTCATCACTGTTAATGCTGCGTCAAAATGTTCGACACAGTGCCTTAATAATAATGATGGATATGACCCTTTAAATAGCTAGCCCATTTTTCTATCTTCGGATGAAATAATTGTCATAATTGATCAAAAGCATTAAAGAAAACCGCATTCAGAAGAAATCGGCCGAAGGGGACCAAAGTTATTGATGAAAAAATGGATTTTATTGTTCTTCCCGAACAAAATGTCTTAAAATCCCATACAAACTTCATTTGTCGACTTTTTAGGAAGCAAAAATAAAAAAAAAACATTTTTCATCTCAAATTTTAGGTTCCGGTTGAGAGGTCCTTTTTGTCGGTTTTTCAAAGGATTTTCGAAGGAGTTTTAGCGATTATATTAGCTCATCGAGAAATAGAAATGAAATGAATGTGTGTCTGTCTGTCTGTTCCCTATACACTCGGAAACTACTGAACCGATCAATGTGAAATTTAGTATGCAGAAGTTTTTGGGGTCCGAGATGGTTTCTAAGATACTTTCAGAGCGCTCCTACTTTATGGAGGGGGGACTCCCATACAAAATTAATAAAAATATGACACAATTTGAACAATTTTCAGAAACTACTGAACCGATCAGCATGAAATTTGGTGTGCAGCAGTTGTCAAGACCGGGAATGGTTTTCATATAGGTAAGAACTCTTCGAATACAAAAAGAGGAGACTCCCATACAAAATTAACAGAAATTTAACAAAATTAGGACAATTTTCGGAAACTACTGAACTGATATCAACGTGAAATTTGGTGTGTAGCCGTTTTCGAGACCGAGAATGTTTTTATACTACTTTCAAACTTCTCCAAATCCAAAAAGAAGAGGTTCCCATAAAAAATTAATAGAAATATGACAAATTTCAAACAATTTTTGGAAACTACTGAACGTGGAATTTGGTGTGTAGCCGTTATCAAGACCGAGAATGGTTTTGAAAGTACTTCCAAACTCTTCAAAAATTCAAAAAGGAGGGGGGCTCCCATACAAAATTATCAAATTTTGACAAAATTTAACAAACTTTGAAGGATTTTTAATAAAAATAGATAAACATAAGCTTTTGACGTAATGATATGATTTTACGAATTGACATATAAGTTTAAAAAAAAAATTGATGATATATTGAAATTATAGACGCTTCCTATTTTCATTAATGAAAGCTCTTATCTATCTTAAAAATGGATTTCTGTCTGTCTGTCTGTCTGTTCGCTTTAGACTCGAAAACTACTGAACCGATTTGCATGAAACTTGACAGGTAGGGATATTGGAGGCAGGGGAAGATTCTATTATGGTTTGAGACTCCACCTTCTTTCATGAAGAGAGGGAGGGTACTCCCAAGCAAAAGACAATTTTTTGCATAACGCGAGAACCAATCAAGCAAATGGTATCCAATTTGGCAAGGGGTGGTATTTGGGAATGAACAACATTTTTATGAATATAAGGTACCCCTCCCTCCTCTCAGTGGGGTGATAGGAAGGAGGAAGGGGGCTACCTTACATTTTTTCATATAACTCGAAAACTAATCAAGAAATGGAACAAAATTTGGCATGGGAAGGTATTTATGTTTCAATGATTATTTGAGACCCCTCCCTTTTTCCAGTAGAGAGCTAAAAACAGGGGAGGCACCTCTATTATAATTTTTTACATAACTCAAAAACTAATAAAGCAACTGCAGCCAAATTTGACATGGGAGGGTATTTGGATACGAAAAATATTTCAATGATTATTTGAGAACCCTCCCTCTTTCCAGTAGGGAGATATAAAGGGGGAGGGGTCCTCTTTTATAGTTTTTTACATAACTCAAAAACTAATTAAGCAAATGGAACTAAATTTGGCATGGGCGGGTATTTGGAAACGCGAAATGTTCTAATGATTGATTGAGACCCCTTCCTTCGTCCAGCGGGGAGAAAGGAAAGAGGTTAGTTTCATACAATTTTTACTGCATTACTCGAAAACTACAACAGCAAATGGAACCAAATTTGACTTGGAACGATATTTGAGTACGACAAATGCTTCAATTAATATTGGTATCCCTCACTCCTTCAAAGAGGTGGATGATAGGAGAGGAGAGGTCTTATTTAGAATTTTCAGTATAACTGAAGAGCTAATTGAGCAAATGGAACCATATTTGGCATATGAGGTGTTTGGATACGAGAAATGTTTTCTATTATAAATTGAAGCCCCACATTTCTTCAGCGGAAAGATATAAAGGGGGGCTTCCATACAAATTGTTTGCAAAATTCGAGAATAAATCGTGCATATGAAACCAAATTTGGCATCAAAAAGTATTTGAGTACGAAAAACACTTTTTCTATGTGAAAACATTCCTTTCTTGCAGTGTGATGATAGAATTAGGAATATAAGAAGAAAGAGGAGGCCTACACTTAAATGTTTTCTTACAAAATCCAAGAAATGGACAAAACTTAACACTGAGCATCATTTTGGTATGATTTTTTGATTATCTGACACACCATCCTCCTTTCAGTGAGTAGGTACATAGGAGGAGGGAGATGAGCCCAATAAAATTTTATTAGCATAAGTTCTCAATTTATGCTAACGATACCAACAAATGGTATCAAATATGGCATGAAAAGGTACTTGGTTACGAGATATGTTTCTACGATTGTTATAGACCCTTACGCTTTACAGTGTATATAGGGGATGAAAGGAGGAAGCTCTATATATAATTTGTTGTAAAACTTAAAAACTTATCAACCAATGGAACTATATATGTTATAAGAGGATTTTTGGGAACGAAAAAAATGGGTATGATTATTAGAGATCACGACCACCATTCAGCAGGTGATGAAGGGAAGGGCAGGGCAGGCGGCTCTCTTATCAGTTTTTCAGCATAAATCCAGAACATATCAAGCAAAAACAACCATATTTTATAAGTTAGATCAGGGGTTTTCAGATTGTGCTCCGCGGAGCACTTGGTGCTCCGCAAAACTTTCAAAAGTGCTCCGCGACGTACGCTACAAAAATCATAAACCAATCTTGATCAACGGTTTGGTTGAAATCGATCGAAGTCAATTGGTAAAACAGCTGATCAACTGTCAATCCATTTCAATTTATTTCTATTAGGTTTCATTGAACACACCTATACTTGTGTTGTAAGGACTTAAGCGCGTGCGACTGAAACAGAAACAAGCAAAGAGCTGTTGACAAACAACGTCAACAAGCACAGTGTTGAGTTTGGATTTGTTGTTTTAAAATTCCAGTTAAAAAAAATTTGGGGATTGAAATCACCATGGATCGCTGGCTAAAATACGGAGCATTAACCAATGGTTCCGGCAATAATGCACTGACATTTTGAAAAACTGCATCCGGAGTACGTAGGTAAGCCGCGCGATTTTATCGAGCGTAAACGTGAAGAGTTGTCATTGACTCAGAATAACAAGACTAATGTATGTATGTATGTATGTAGATAATCCACCATGGGTGCACGGATTCACCGCAGTTTCGCCAACGCATGCGCTGAATTACATTCTTTAGATGACTAGTTCGGCAGATCTTCAATGCAAATCACCGCATACCCGACACCATGGCTTCGTGTGAACTGTTATGTAATGAATGTGGTATGTGTAAATGTAAGTGTTATTTGGATGAACAAGTCAATCACTTACGCAACCGTAATAAGATTAATAACATTTTTGATGTTAATAATCTAAGACAGATATTACGCATACGTTTAGATACCTGCCCAGTTGTCAAGTGATTGGTTGTTCCAATATCTATATATATAAAACAGGGAGAGAGACAGCCCATACAGATATGTGCGAACACGCAAAACTCTTCACTGGAGCATCGATTTGCATGTGATTTTTTTTGTTGTGTTCGTCTTCACGCGAAGAATAACACAACGGAGAGATAATTTCGAAAATGTTTTTGTGGAATTTTATTCGTATCAAATAAAAGTCATGGCACCCAATTTCCATTTTTTCCATTCGAATCACCCAGAGTAGGAAGGCGCCAAAAGCAATCAAGGCCTACTGATGTCCATCCATCTCTCTATAGGAAGTTTTGGCGCCCATTTTCGTTGCAAGTGTACTTTTCACGTGGCACCAGTAAAATGGATACTTGGATGTAATTGTTCACCTTCCGTATGGGGTTAAAAAAAAAAAGAACGCAATAAGCCGGCATGGAGTATACCTATTTTCAGAAATTGTCATTTTTGCTTCAGCATCAAGGCAACTTTAACATTTTTTAAGCTAATTAACCCAAAGCTAGCCGGATTGCCCGGTTTTACCCGGACTTGACCGGGTAATTAATAAAACAAAATTTAAAGGGCCCGGTCAAGTCGTCCAGCCTGGTTGTCCGGATTTTGATAAATAAAACCCGAATTTTCCGGATTAAGTCATTTCATTTGCCAAATAAAAAAAAACTCTCATTAAGTTTATTTTTTTTTCTAATTTGCTTTCTAAAACGAAATTTTTTTAGCAACTTTTAACATAACAATCATGCGCGGTTTCTGGATGCTTAAAATACAATTCAACATTTCTTATGTGTTTCGAAGAAAAGAAGTTATTAAAGTGCTTATCGTTTTATTATTTTTTTGGAGTAGTTTCTGAATTTAGCTCAAATTTGCTTGGTTTTGCCCGGATTTTGGATTGACAATTTTGAAATCAAATGCCCGGATATTGTTAGGTTTTTAGATAGAATAAATTTGCCTGACCAGGATAGGCGCGGAAAAAATTCTGATCTCTTTTATTTACTCCGTTATTTTGTTTCGTTTATTTTCCGGTTAAATGAAAGACTGTCATATTATTCAAGACAAATAATATTCTACGTATGACTGTGGAAGTTTTGACATATCCAAAACAACTGAACAGATAACAATGAAATATTCCATTACAGAATCTTCTGTTCATATTTATGGTATAACACCACGAGAACGTCTAATTTTTAATTAATAGAATAAGACGACCATGAATTGATTTACTTGGTTTTTGTAAACGTCAAGATTGTAATGAGTTAGTTCGAGAATAGAAAGATATTAACTTTGTAATTCTATGTGGATTTCATCAGAAAACCAAGGAAATGTTAGATACTATCCACTTCTTCCTTTCATACTAAGATGCTGAAAAACTATACAAAATTAAGGATATAAATAGGGTTGACTTTGTAAAAATAAAATTCATAATTTGATCCAACACTCAGTATCAGAAATCAAGAACAGATAATTGGTTCAATAACATCTTCAAATACAAGAAGCTTGGAAAATAAAAATTTTAGTCTCGACGAAAATATGATTCAAGATCTAAAACAGAGATAATGAAAACTGAATTAGATTTGCTTGCAAAGACTTTTTTGAATTTCATTTCTGATTTTGAATTCAAGATCTCAATGTAAAAAATGATTTCATAACTCTTTGATGTGAAATTGCTGTGAATAAAAATTCCATGTACATACACATATATTGAATGTTCTAATTTTCTTTGTTCAGTGCTTAAGCATCCATTTCTCGATAAATATGATAAAGTTAAAGTCGATATAAAAAAAAATTAGGAGATTATCTAATACAGAGAACATATCAAATGCATGATAGATAACGAAAAACAGAATAGTATATGAAAATTTGTTGATATTGATATATTTACAGCATAAAAAAAAATCGCGAAATTTCATACCATGAAAAGTGTTGTGCCATTTCTACAAATTTGGTACCTATACGATAAAGAAAATTTCAAACATGGTTTTGGCGAAAAAGGAAAGACAGTTGATCAAAGCTGCTTAAAATGACGACACATTTCAACAAAACACTTTTTGGCACTTACATATCTTGGGGTTAATAGAAATTAAACATATCGGTGTCAAGGATCCTCTGTAAATGAAAAAATATGTCAAACGAAAGAAAATAGATTTTTAAATTTATCCCAGAAGATATTCGCTTTCCAGTTTTGTTGGAAGTCAATCTTCTTCGAAATTTTTTGCCCCTGGAGGTAGGCACTACCATAATATAACAGAAGTATTACGAAAATAGTCAAAAAACTGTGTCGATTCACTCCGTTTGAAGGTAACAATCCAGTTACAATAAAACAAACCAAAATTGAATTATACAATCTTACCTTCAACCTTATCTTACCCTTAATTCTTACCGCTGCTTAAACATCAATGCTGTTTACCGACCGTATCCAAAAGTTGTGTTTTTTGAGAAAAAAAAACGGGACCTTCCAATATAACCTGGAGACAATCTGGATAAAATAATAAATTCAATATGAATTACGAAGTATCTGTACATACCATCAATGAATACTTAAAAAACAAAATCATAAAGATTTTTTCAGAGCCGAAAAACATTTTACTTGAATCAGAATTTAAAATGTTTGTTGTTAACTTTGTGCTGTTTGACTTTCTAGTTCAAGTAGTTTATGTACAACTTGTAACTGAAGTATTTAGATCTCACTGTTGGTGACAATACATAATTTGTACCATACTTATAAACCTTCTTTTTTTCAACTCCTCGAAATAACAAAAATTAAGTGAAATGAAGAGGTGATTGATGCTGATATCGGTTTTTCAAATTTAAATAAAGTATCTGTTAAATTACAGACTTAATTTAGATAAACTCTGTATGAGAGTTCAGACCATTAAAATCATGTTGGTCGTTCAAACTCAAACAAAATATTAACTCAACATGAAAAAAAAACCGAACCATGTGGTAACGGTTCCGAAAATTATCCGACATCAAACAGTCACATAGCACCTGTTTATGAAAACCCTTGCAATAAAACTTCGAACGGGTTTTAACAAAAAAGTACATTCCCGCCGACTGATGGCAAATTTGAAAAGTCAGCGATTGCTGTGATTCATCACAATAAAAAATGTCCAACCAGAAGGCTTGAGAAAAACTATTAACTAAGAAGAAAAGAGATGGAACGCTCTCACCGATATTCTGCTTTTCTGCTGCTGGCGTCCCTGTCCCTCGCTCGCTTGCTACGATGCAATCCATAGGGTACGTTCCAACCGTTCCAACATGCCGTTCCGTTCCGTACCGTTCCAGCACTAACTTTCCCACTTATCTTCCAGAATCGACAACATTTGTTTTCAAAGCAGCGATATTCGAAACAAACGAGACATTTTTTTTTCTTTCGCGAACATCATGACCACGCGCGACGATGAGAAAAAAACACTTTTTCCAAAACTGTATTATTATTATAAAATCACTCTATTTTTCTATGTTATTCGGACAGGTAGAAACATCCATTTTTTTTTAACAACAAACTGCCCTCCCCACATTTTAAGCACTTCACCACACTCGAAACAAACAAAAATATCTGAGCAGTTATCCAAACATTCGGGATTCTTTTCGAAAACTCTTCATTCTGACGAATTTCCTTTTAGCTTGTTTAATCACAAATTACTGCTAAGAGCAACAACCTACAAGAAAAAAAACTCCTTCGCGTATGTAGGTAGGTATACCGCGACGGAACGAAAAACAAACTCGTCCGCACACGACGAATGCTAAACTTGGAATCCGACTCAGAATAACAAGACTAATCGCTGCAAAACACTCAATGAAAATGAAAAAAACAAATGAAATTCTTGAGTCATACTTAGTGAGCTTTCTCGGCGAATTTTTGACATGGCTAAAGATGTTGAAAGCATTTTAGCTTCTCGATTGAGAACTTCAAAATTCGCCATGCAGCTTGACGAATCCACAGATGTAGCAAGACTAGCAATTCTGATGGTATTTTTGGCTATCAAGGTTCTGAATGATTCGAAGAAGATTCAACTTCATCAATGATCTGATCTCTCTACGAACAAAAATCCGAATCTTCAACTCAAACATCAAATCCGTATTGCTGTAAGGGTGCGAAACTTGGTGCACATATGCGGTAAAGACGCGAAAACTGCAAGTATTTGTAAACCGCTGTCTGCGGAATATCATCCGCGCTTGGTGGCCTGGCAACTGGATCTCGAATGAGGAACTACATCGCCGGTGTCATCAAAGGGCGCTAGAAATTGAGATTCGGGAACGTAAGTGGAGATGGATTGGGCACACGCTGCGAAGAGATGAAAACGAGATTTGCAGAGAGGCGCTTTACTGGAATCCAGATGGGCATCGAAGAAGAGGCAGGCCCAAAAGCTCGTGGCGGCGAAGTCTAGCCGCTGAAATCCGAACTGTCGACGAGAATCTTGACTGGGACCAGGTGAAGACGCTGGCTTCGGATCGTTAACAGTGGAGGTCTTTTACCACGGCTTTATGCACCGGATGATCGGCGCGGGATCATTAAGTAAGTAAACACTCGTTTGAATAATATGAAACATGTAATATGTTAATGTTCAAAGAGTAACCATTCATTACTCGTATTATTGACTACGATGAAAAGACTCATCTTATTTAAACGATACCTACATGCTATTAATCTTTCAAAACTCGTGTTTTCCATTCTTTCACATATGCAGGTGCTCCGCCACAATTTTTTGTTTTGAAAAGTGCTCCGCCAAGCAAATGACCTGAAAACCCCTGAGTTAGATTATTAGCGTACGATTCATTTGAGACCCTCCAGACAAATTAAAATTATCAGATCTTTAACACCAATTTATAGAGCAAGATTCATAAAAAAAGTTAACTTTGTGTTGCACTTCGAAACTCCAGCTCTCATGTAAAGCGGTTGCTTATGAATTATGTTATAATTTGATTTAAAATAATTCCAATAAAACAATAATTCGAATATTTTTGGAAAATATAATTCGATTTTGAAAGGTGTAGCAAAGCACATCGGGTTAGCTAGTATTACCAAATAAACACATTGAAAGTTTACTCACCTTTTAGTTGACCATTCTTCCTGAAGGCGTTGTGCTTTGAAAACTTGAATTGTTATTCATTTGATCCATTTTCACGAAAACCTGTTGGAAATAAATGAAAAGGAAAATTGTTTATTGACAAGCTAACAGATACAACTTAATGCTTAGGTTTTTTTTCTCGAAGTATTTTCAAATTCGGATAGCTATAATTTAAATAAGTTAATCTACAAACGACCATTTGTATTCAGACAAGTTTTAATGCCTTAAGTTTCATTTGGTATAAATAAATTAGACTTAAATAAATTACATTAGACTTCAAACGGTTCAATATGGGTTTGAGGTAGCAATTCGGAATACGCTTTTCTTTTTAATAAAAAAAAAATATCGAAATGTGAGTGTTTGTGAGTGAATTGTATCCATTGAGAAAATTTTGCGTTGATGTTTTCTGAAACAAAAAAGTCGAATTTTTGTAATCATCCCCTCTCTTTGAACAAGAGCAATATTTTAATCTGGCCAACCAAAACAGATGTTTAAAATATTCATAATTATTCAGCGCACAAACAAAATTTATGGGAAGAGAGCATTTCAAAACATGCATAACATGCTACTGCTAGCAACAAGGATGCCTCAAAAAAGGGAGGCACCCATGAGAAGTTTTCGCTCACCCAATCCAAGATTCCGTTCAACTTTCATTCGGTGGGGAGCCTGGTTTTTCTCAACAACAAAAGAGCTTATGCAAATACAGACAGTATTTTTCGCTCCAGACTACACCGGCTAAATCTACAAACATTCATCCATCGGTCATCACATGAACCGAAACAGCTGTTGCTTGAATGGACGTTTGGGGGAGGAACATCCACACATACACATATGTCTGGCCCCGCTGCTGGGAGCAAATCCAAAGGTTATGAATAAAATAGTACATTCCAGACAGATATTTTGTGCGATTTAGAGCTGCTGGCTGCTGGGCCTCGTTGTTGTTTTAATTCAGCTGCAAGCAACAGAAATGCTAATACCTACAACGTTGGAAGCTGAAATTGAGAGAATCGTGTAGTTGACCGTTTCAAAACATAAATCCCATCGCAGCGTAGTGCTGGCTTTTGAATTTTAAATTCCGTAAACGCTATCTTCTCGGTAAACAAGAAAGAACAATTTCAATAATATTTAGAAAGCGGTGTCTAAATGAATTTTTTACGAAGGAAAACAAAATACAAACAAAAAAATGTTGTTTTTTTATACAGAACTATTTTCAATGCAAACATTTGAACTAAAATTCATTGTCAATAATAAAATTGTTCAATGGGACAAAACATAAATCTAGTTAAACTTCATTCATTGTACCCAGGGATGAAGTATAAGACACTTAAGGTCTTCAGCAACATTGTTCCGGTTTTAAGGATTTCACAAGTAGTGAAATTATTATTATTGCTTTATTACGAAAGCAGTGTTGAAGACACAAACCTCAAAGAAATTTGTCGTAGCAAAATTTATTAAAAAAAATTAACGAATAAAGTGTAAAAACGTCATATTCGAAAAAAAAAAATATTTTTACAAGAATCAATCGAGCAAGTTTTTTATTTCTGGGTTTATGTAATGGAAGCGCTAAGAGCTAAACAATTGAATGTTCTTGTTTGCTCTGAAAAAAATATTGTTCGTAAAACATCAATGTCATAGTTGATGTAGATATATCAAATATGCATAAAAATATCCTTAAAAACAGAGAAATTATCAAAGTACCTTTAAAATAAGGTTTCCAGAGCACGTATCTGGGCCGGACAAATCTGGCAAAATCCGGGCATTTAATTAAAAATTGTAGATCTAAAATCCAGTCAAATTTGGTCAAAATCCAGAAATTACGCAACAAAAACCAAGAAAAAAAATTTCCATTGAAACTCATCAACAGGTTTTAATTTGGCTTCCAGAAAAACTTTCATGATTATTTTTACAAGACTAAATATAAAAATTTAACAACACGATTTGTATGTTTTTGATTTGCAATAAAAGGTGAATAATTACGGGTGTTATTCGGACTTCTCAAGGGTAGGGAAACAAGTCTTTGTAGTGATGGATACAAAAGGACTCAAAGCTATAATTGAATTACAATTAGATACAAAAAAACATATCACATGGTCGCTTACATTCAAAGTTTCCTACTTCACACAAGATTACTTCCTCGATGGCTACTACGACTGCTTTTTATCAGGTCCTATTAAATAATTTTCTTATTAGACTATGCTTTAAACTAAATCTAAAAACTTACGTCACGTGAGATCAGACTGGCCAACTTCTTTCCACAATACACGGCTTTCAGCACATTAAACCTAAACATATAAACATTTAAATTTTGCTCTCCTTCCGAAATTCGGTTACTTACGGTACGCATGGACTCAATCAATTTGCTCAGTAATTCCTGTCGATTCAACGGCACTCGCACTCGATCTAAATAAAAGCTTCCTATTAGCACTTGATCCTTTTCTCTACTTTTTCTACTTACAGATCCAGTCTAGAGTTTCGCTAAAACTTTCCGATAATCGGCAGTGCCCGTAATCAATCAAATTACTCCAAATCAATTTGATCACAAACTCTTTCTAGCTAAACCGAATTCATAACAGAACAAAATGGTGTAAACATTCATCATACTTTTACTAACACAAATTTCTGTACACAATTCTATACCTATTCCGTACACAATTCTACACCTAACTTATCAATCATCATCGATCCGTCATCAATGTTTTTCTGACGCACAGTGGTCGAATTTGCGTACAACAACGGGTGAAATTATTTTTTCAATGAAATCCGGACAATCGGGCCAGGCCGCACTTTAAGCAAATTGTGTTTTAATATTCGGGCAAACCCGTATAAACCGGGCAACCTGGCAACCTTACAACGTATCAAGGCCGTGCGAACGGGGGGGGTTTTAGGGGTTTAACCCCCCCCATGGAGATTTTTTCCAAGTAAAATTTTCAGTACAAGAAGTTAGTTTACCGGGGAATCACTTGATCTTAAAAGGTGTTTAAAAACAAGTGTTGACAAACATGTCAGAAATTCGGCTCGCCTCCGGCGGAATTTCGTCTTACATCACTCTCTAGGCCAGCTCTTTATGACGTTCACGAATTGAAAGCAATCAATTATAGATATCGATTTGTAATTCAGTTAGTATATTTTGTATTGAAACTAAAATCTTGACACGTAAAACCCCTAACTCGTGTTTAAAATGGATTTTTACTTAGAAGTGTAATTAAACAAGTTTAAAATTTGAAACCAATCATTTGCACTTCAAAATTCATTAATAGAAAACCAATTTTACACATCTGAAGTTGGTAGCCATGTGAAAGGTGTTGAACACTTACGATCGTCAACAGATTTAGCAAAATAAATACAAAATCCTAGTATCGATGACTTTATAACTAACCATTTTGATTGTAAAAAAGGGTAAATGTAACTCCAAAGTTTTTGCTGATATGAAATATTTCTCAAGAAACCAATTTCAGCATCGATTGTTTTTTGTGTTTTGAATTCTCTTGAATCCTAAATTCCATATCCAAAAAGTTTTTGACAAATTACTCAAGGTCCCAAATTTCACATTTTTCCCTGATGCAAAGAATTTAAGAGATGATTTGAATAATTCTGGTGCCCTAAATCCAAATATAAGGTTTTTGTAAGAGCTTTATTTTTCAAATCACTTTTGAAAATAGGTAAAAATCCATTTGTTGCTTGATTTTTTTTTACAAAACTTCAAAACATAACAAAAAATTTAAAAAAAGACTTCAAATCAACTATCCACTTTTCCCTAGATCGCAACTAATTTTGATTTCGGCGAATAAAGTTATAGCAGTCTTCTACTTGTTCACTTTACTTCATTTAAATACAATTTAATTTAAGATATTTTTAAGCGAAAACAAATGCAGGTTTCAACAAACTGGTAAAATTTTATAACATCTTTTCTATTTTAAATTTCTTCACTAGAGTCGGATTTGCTTGTAACGATTTATTTCAAGTTTATAAAAACTGTAGAGTTTAACTTGTTTAAATCATGCATCATCATCATTATTATTATTCCTAAATAAATTAAAGTATAATAAACAAATAAGGAATCAGTTTTTATCAATTTCATAAAGATTTGTTAGAGCATCAGTTATCAATGATCGATTTCACTTAAAACTGATTCATTTTTAAACTTATAAACTCCATATCATCAACACTGGAAACGTATCATTATAAATGTCAAATTTTGTTTCAATATCATACAAAGTAACCGAATTTTAAAGTTTTTATTACTTCAAATGTTTACATGAATTTGCCGATTTTTGTAGTCAAACATTTTTAGTTTCTTTTGAAATAGTTTTTATAAATTTCTCATTGTTTTTAAATACTGAATTTTTGTGCTCTGAAAACATAATAAGCTTAACAGTCTTAATTTTTAAAAAGAAAAACATAGTTTCTACCTTTTGTCCTTTCTAGGACCCAGTATTTCAATTGACGGCTACAAAATATTCAGAGCTTGTAATTTCAAACTATGAAACTTGCGTTTGAAAATTTAAAAAGGTTTTACTTATTTTTATTAATTTGAATAATCTTTTTTTTAATCGTTAATGATTTTTAAATTTATGAAAAGAATCGAATTTATTCGAATAAGCAACTTTGAAGCTAAATTTTAATGCACAACATTTATTAAATAAGTAATAGCTTTGAGCTTTCAATATTTACGACAAAACTTCAAATTTTTTTGTTTTTATTTAAAAAAATTTCTTATTTATCCTTAAAGAAGTCATCCATTTCCTAAACTATACTGTTGCAATAGAAGCTTTCAATGATGAGCTGAACATGATGTTTTATAAATATCTCTGATTTTGATCACTGGTACTCTGGAAGTCATCAAGTAAGTATGTGTTTCGAATAAATTTTCTCAAGTTCAAAATGGATTTTTTTCTTACCAAGATTTCACAATTCAAATAGTGATAAAATATTTTTTTCAAATTTAAAATATTACAGCGGAATTTTTCAATCAAGTCTTCAACTGAAAACGCAAAAAAAAAAAGAAAGTTTATTCTGACGATTAATGAGAAACAATTTTGCTTAACAATTTCAAAACATTATTATTCTTTTATCTGGCCTGAAACTTATCTTAGAATTCTGATTGAGTTTCTTAAAAAAAAAGAAAAAAAATAGATGTTACATTTGTTAACTTCTTTTCTTAGTATTTATTTTTAAACAAATGTCCAGCTCAAAATAAGAAACATAATTTTAAATAATCAATAAGACTTTCCGGGAAGAGCAATGATTCAAAACTTTGAAAATCTTGATTTTGAATTTTGAAAACCCCCCCCCATGAGCGGGTCCTTCGCACGGGCCTGCTGAACGTATGTACTTGAAAACCGTGGTCGTTTTCAAAGTTAACGAAATTTGAATAAAAAATGCATTGTTAGGAACAGATTCTTCCTCTCTCTGAAAAACTTGAAAATAAAAATGTGTTTCTAATGTAATGTTCAGGCGTCTAATAGTGGTAAAATATAAGACAAATGTTTAAGCCAAACATTTTTTTTTGAATTCGAATCCAAATGTGACATTTAAATGGAATATTATGCTTTCATGTTTAACGAGTCAATTATAACAAAACACGTTTCCGGAATCAAAAAGCTCGTATAAACAACTTATTAAACAGAATTTGAATTATTTCTCAATTTTCAAAATATTTTAAAATTTCCATACTGACGGTAGTATGACATCGATATTGGAAGTCAAATGCTTTGCAGGTTAATGTATATCAAAACACCTTCAATCATCAAAGTTCTAACTTGAGAGTAAATTGGGGTATTTGTCAGTATAATTTTATTAACTTTAAATTATTACTTAATAGTTTTGAAACACTTATTGCTTCGAAGAGTACAGGAAATATTAAAGAATAAAACAAAAACGATGTACGTCCTGCAAGAAAGCAAGAGCAGAAACTTCAAACGCGTTTTTCTCGAAAGCACATTTTTAAAGTCCGTGGACATCGTCATTTGAAAACTACTTATCCGATTCTTTTCAAATTTGGAACAAATTTTCTACATATAAAATGCCAGACCCCAACGTTTTTCTTTTTCTTTTTCACTTTGGGGAAATTTTACAGATAAAAAATGGCGGATTTTTTCGTGAAAAATCGTAGTTTTTACTTCAAACAGCCACAAAAATTTCATAAATTTTTTTTTAAGTTAAATAAAAACGTTGGGGTCCAGAAAAACATCTATTAAAAATATTTTGCTCTGGTTTTTTGACTTCAGATGATTCTGTGCTGAGATACAGTGTCCACCGCAAATACTGTTTTCTAAAAGGCATCCTTGAAAGTGCTCCGTCACCGGCTCATTTTTCAATATTTTTCTACGAAAAAATTACTAAATGTTCTTTTAACAATGCTTTGTATAATGCAAAAAATTTTAATACATTTGTTTGAACGATAGCTCTAGAAAGAAATCGTGAAAATTGTGTTTTTTTACCCGTTAGACGCTACCCCCCCCCCCCCTCCCCCCCCCCCTCCCCCCCCCTTAAGTCCGGTTTTGAAATGCTTCTAGCAGCTGGCGTCTATCATTCCCAGTGTCGTCGTGATGTTGTTTGTTGTCGTCGTGTTCGGTGACGTCGTTTTTAGTTGCGAATTGTGGCGTCTCTCGTAGTTTTTCAATAATAGAGCTATATATTTTAGAAATTTCAATCGAATCTTGCTTGATGTTTACTGTTCTTCCTTTTTCGAGTTTTATGTGTAGTGTTTCAGCTGTTTTTCGTTTTCCTTCTTGGTTTACTCTTTCTAAAATATTTGCTTTGTCGAAGTTAAACTTATGGTTCTGTTCTATGGCATGTTGTGTCAATCCTGTGGCTCTGGTGTTTTGTTTGAGACTCGTTTTATGATTTTTAATCCTTTTTCCTAGAGTTTGAGATGTTTGTCCACAGTATTCTTTCCCGCATTCACAAGGAATGTAATATATTACATTTGTCTGTTTTAATTTTGGAATTTGGTCTTTCGTTTTTGTGAATAATCAGGTAGTAATTTTGTTAATTGGTCTCAAGGATGCAATTATGCCATGATTTTTCAGTACTCTACTAACTTTTTCGCTCAATCCAGGAATGTATATTAGTGAGACGTATTTTCCTAGAAAATCTACTTGACAAAACATCACGTCACATGTTAACATTACATTACCGTGAAGCTTCTCTGAAGTTTAATTATTGCCATCCGTGCATTCAAAAGTTATTTGCATTATTGCATTATTTATTGCATTATTCAAGGGGTTTGCATTCAGTTATCCCCAATGACCATAGATTTTTTAACCATATTTAAGATCAAGGGGTCCACTCTGATGCTTGATTTGAACTTCGTGTTGATCCTAGAGTGGCTCCTTATACTTCTTAACCATTTGGTTAAAAAAAAATCAACAGTTCTTGAGTTTTCAAGTCGACAATGAAGAATTTTCGAGGCGCAAAATGCGCAAAAGGAACAAATTTTTGCAATATTATTTTTACTATGTCTTCTGCATCACGTTATCTTAAAAATCTGGCAAGAATAGACAAGATAGTCCTTTTTATAACCAACCCAACGCTGTATAAGATTTGCATATCCGATCTCTAGTAATGTAGCTATCACCGAAATGAAGTGTCCGTATCAAGGCCGTGCGAACGGGGGGGGGGGGGCTTTAGGGGTTTAACCCCCCCCCCCATGGAGATTTTGCCAAGTAAAATTTCTCAGTTCAAGAAATGAATTTACCGTAGTAACAAGAAATTACTTCATCCAAAAAGGTTAAATAAGTATTAATAACCATGTCGCAAAATTTTCTCGCCTCCGGCGGAATTTACTCCTATATCACTCTAGGCCTAAGACATTTCATTCTGCGATAGGACAATTTAATACAAAACAGTTTCTCATCTTTGAAATTGGCTTTTATTAAGACATGTATCTAAACAAGTTTATCCATAACGTTCTTACAAATCACTTTGAGAATAATAAAAACTTTTATATCATAACAAATTAAATAGTAATATGAAATATTCTTAAAGAATCCATCCAATTTAAACATCAACTTAAATTTGTGTATATTGTTCTTCTAAATACTCAACTCGACTTTCAAACGATTTTTATAAATTACAAAAGGCCACAAAATTCACATTTATGGTGTATTAAAGAGCAAATTTTAATTAATTTTGGTTCCTTTCATCTTTTGAAAATAGGTATATTTTAGAATTTAGAATTATTTTAGAAAACTCTGCACTTTTCTGATGAAATTTCAAAAATTAAAAAAAAATAATGAAAGGATTTTCCCCAAAACTGTAAGTCATTTTGACTTCTGCGAGAACGCCTATTAAAATTTCCTTTTTGTTCACTTTTCCCAATTTTGAAAAATAATAGTTTTTTAACGAATTTTCAGTGATGGTAAATTTCGCCCGTCACGCTTGACGCGACTAGTTTTGTTTCATCAAACGACTGGCACTGTTCTCAATTGACGGAGCCTCACTACTCGCATGACGGATTAAGCACGACAACAATCAACATTTAGAGGAAATATTTTACATTTTATTAACAACTTTCTCAACAATCGGAAATTTAGAGTTTGTGTCGGTAATACCTTTTCTTCATACTACAAATCGGAAAATGGCATTTCTCAGGGCTCCGTCCTTAGCGTCACTTTATTCCTTGTTGCTATTAAATCGGTTCATGATATTTCACCATTAATGGTTCACCGCGTATCTTTCGCAGATGGTTTGGCAGTATTTGTAAAAGGAAATGACCTTAATGTAATTCAACGAAAAATGCAAACTTTCCTCTACAATCTTGAAACTTGGTGTCGACAAACAGGGTTCAAATTTTCTATAGATAAAACCAAAGCTATGCATTTTTGCCGCTTGAGGAAATGTAACCGAAATATCCAATTCACTATGAATGCTAATCAAATAGAAACAGTAGACTCACACAAGTTTCTTGGAATGGTCTTCGATTCACGCTTAAGTTGGGAAAAACATATCAAAATATTAAGAGCCAAGTCTTTTGCATCACTAAAACTTTTAAGAACTCTATCCATCACTTCATGGGGATCGGATAGGAGATCATTGGTGATCTTACTTAAAACACAGATTCTCTGTGCTTAAAACAACCGTTGTATCAAAATTAGATTACGGAGCCATGCTATATGACACAGGTACCAAAAAAATGCTCAACCAACTTAATACAATACTACATACTGGAATTCGACTAGCTACAGGAGCATTTAGGACTAGTCCTATCAACAGTATTCTGGCAGAGGCCGGTATAATGCCTCTACAATTGAGAAGAAAACAACAAATTTTAAAGTTTGGGTTTAGGCTTAAATCTATTGAAAATCATCCCCTCATATTAAGACGTGATTATTGTGAAAAGAAATCGAAAGCATTTCGATCAAGGTTCCTAAAATTAAAAAGCGATCTTAGAATCCCGTCAGAGCACATTCTTTTCCGCAGTTTTCACGAAAATCCACCATGGTGTTTTTATACAGCAAAGTTTGATTATTCTTTAAATCAGTTTAACAAAGCTAATATAAGTTTGCAGGTGTTGCAATGTGAATTTAATAGAATTTGTCGTAAATATGACGGATATTAATTCATCTTTACTGATGGCTCTAAGACAAATAACAGCACTGGTTTTGCATGTTATAGCGAACAATATAAAATACAAATTCATTTACCTAACACTGCATCGATATTTACTTCCGAGTTATTAGCCATTGAAAAAGCGGTAGAATACATTCAGGACAATCAATTTGAATTCCAATTTATAATCTGTTCTGACTCACTGAGCTCTTTGCAAAGTATCGAAAATACTAATTCAAATAATACAATAGTGCAAAGAATTCAAACAAAAATATCGTCGGTTGCGGTTTATTCTACGAGAAAAAAAGTTGTTCTACTTTGGATTCCAAGTCATAAAGGCATTCAAGGTAACGAAATCGTCGATGATTTAGCAAAGAAAAGTATAGAATTGCCTATTTCTTCATATTGTTTACCAGTAAACGATTTCAACTCGTCCTTGAAACTTGTAATTAACAGACTTTGGGAAATGGAGTGGGCTGACGTAGAAAATAATAAATTGAAAGAAATTAAAAATTCAATCGTTCCTTGGAAGACATCTTTCCGTAAATCGCGGAAAGAATCAGTAATTCTTTGTAGACTTCGAATCGGTCACACACGTTTAACTCATAGTATTATTTTTGAAAAAACCGATCCTCCTGAATGTTCTGCGTGTGATACACAGTTGACAGTAAGCTAGGGTTGCCATCCGTCCCGCAAAAGCGGGACATGTCCCGCTTTTTTGTTGAATGTCCCGCCGTCCCGCTTTTTCCTCAAAATGTCCCGCTTTTTTTCAAGGAAAACTTTTAAAAAATTCACAGACTAAAACTGTAAAAAAATCAAACTTTATCGTCTTCATGATAAGGTCTTTTTTCTCAAAATAAGCAACACAACACAAAAAAAATCGAATTGATCATTTTCTCAAAATATGCATACATTTTTCAGAGTTTACATAAGACAATACTAAAAAGCCCTAGAGTTACAATAAGATTTTTTTTTTTTGTAGCGGCCCACCACACTCCCCCACACCAAGAGGCTCAATTGAGCCCCCTGGTAATGGACGCTACTGTTCTCAGCACGTCTGGCAGCAAAACAAAGAAATTTCAACGCGAACAAAATTTTAATCATGCTGAGAACACAAAAGTTTATTATTTACTGCGAGGAAATGTATGCTATAATTAAACAATATTACGATAAGGATCTCAATGGAAGAAAATTTCCTTTAAAGAGATCCATTTCTTTTATTTTTAAAAATGTTAACTAATCAAATATTATGCTACATTTACTTAAGTTTACTTATTAATAGTTAAAAGTACGACAAAAGAAAACTACGATGCTACAAAAACAAACAAAATTTGATTTAAAAAAACTGGTTGTTGATCGACTTTTTTAACGATTCAATTTTTCTTTTAATAACTGTACTACTTTGACTTTAAACATGGAACGGTTGTTGATGGTCTTTATTTCAATAGGTAAAGCGTTGTATATTGTAGGTCCTATAAAAGAAATTCTTTTTTGCCCTAAAGATGTCATGGATCGGCATCGTTGCAAGTAATTATTTTGACGGGTATTGTGGGTTCTTAATCCCGTAGTAAAATTAAGGTTTTGGTTATTGCTACTCGAGTGTATATTATCATGAACATATATAACGGTTTGCAATTTACAGAGTTCGGTTATTGGAAGAATGTTGTGCGTTCCCAGAGAGTATAGCTGTTGGGTAGGAAAAAGCAGGGGTAGTCTGAAGATGTTTTTCAAACATCTATTCTGTAGGGTCTGAAGTTTTTGAAGATGTGACAAGGAGGCTCTTCCCCATATCAAAATAAGATAGTTTAGATGAGACTGAATAAATGCATAGTAAAACTTTAAAAGAACATGTTGGGGTACTAAGTTTCTTAATTTCCACAAAACACCGCAAAGAGGAGAAATTTTTTTTACTGGGTTCTCTGTGTGACAACTCCAAGAAAGTGTTTCATCCAAGGAAATTCCTAGGTACTTGAAGTAATGAACTCTCTCAATAACAATTCCATCCATAATTGGGTCATTATTTGACAGTATTTTTTTATGTGAAGAACGAAACAACATATATTTGGTTTTTGTATAGTTTAGAGAAAGCAAGTTGCATTTAAAATATTTTGATAGTAACTTCAAATCATTTTCAATTTGTTGAGTTATAACATTCGTTGATGCAGCTGAATAAAAAATAGCTGTATCATCAGCAAATAATCGAGCTGTGCCTTTAAGTGGTAAATTACAAAGATCGTTTACATACAAAAGAAAAAGTAACGGACCAATGTTGCTTCCTTGGGGTACACCAATATCAATGTTTCTCAAATCGCTTCTAGTATTTTCGATCGCTACGAATTGTTTCCTTTCCGATAAATAACTGCGAAGGATGTTGTTAGCAGCACCTCTTATTCCGTATTCATTCAATTTGGACAATAATATGTCGTGGTTTAGTGTGTCAACGGCTTTTTTAAGATCCAAGAACAAAGCACCAACGATATTCTTTGAATCAATTTTTGAAATAATAGAATCAACTAACTCTGTGATAGCAATTAGCGTACTCGATCCAGGTCTGAAACCGTACTGCAATTTGTACAGTATATTTTCCTGATTTAAAAAATTTTCAATTCTATTCATTAGAAGTTTTTCAAAAACTTTACTAAAAACACTTTAGGTTGAAATTGGACGGTAATTATTTACGTCATGTGGATCACCTGCCTTAAAAATGGGAATAACTTTTGCAACTTTAAGACAATCCGGATAAACTCCTGTCTCTAACATGTGATTAAAATATTGCATGAGTATACCAGAGAAAATTTCGTTGTTATTTTTTAACGCATCTACAGGAAATCCATCAGGTCCACGACTCTTTTTATTTTTAAGAGATAGAATTACTAGTCGAACCTCGTTGACACTAGCTGGACGTAAAAATATTGTATTTTGTACACTATTAATATGCGACAAAGGATCACTGCCGGGATCAGATGGGATTTCATTAGCTAGTTTTTTCCCAATCGTAGAAAAATGTTTGTTAAATTTTTCACAAATCTCAGAATTGTTTGTTGTTAAGCCTTCTTCATCAGAAAGATTTATTGGAGCGGTGATTTTATTTTTACCAAGGAGTGTATTTATGTTTCTCCAAAGCTTGGAATGTGGAGTGTTGTTTAACAATCGCTCGTAATATTGTTTTTTGCATTCTTGTTTTTTAAAGTTTAACTTTTTGTTTATATGATTCAACATTTCTTTGAGTTGGACATTATCGGGATGTCGTTTACAACGTTTCAAATGGTTATTTTTGATTCTAATCAGTGTCCAAAGGTCTAGAGACATCCATGGACAATAATTGCCTTTTAGTTTTACCTTTTTATTGAGTGTTTTAGTAGACATTGAGAGAAAACGGTTGTAAGTTGTTGTAATGTGCTGTAGGCCATCATTAACATTTTCTGGTAGTTGAATATTATTTAAATAATTTCGAAACAAATCGTTAATGATCAATAATTTCTTTCTTCAGAATTGTTTCCCTCTTATCACATAACAATTTTAGGGAAGTAACAATTTGTAAATGGTCACTTACATCTGTAAAAATAGTATCGTTTTTAAGTCGGTCGATGTCAATCTGCTTCGAAATAACGTGGTCAAGGATATTTTTTGTTTTTGGTCTTGTTGGAAAAGTATTTGTGCAAGCATAACCGAAAGATTCTAAAATTGACTTATATTTCATCACAGTGTTTAAATTAACTAAATTCACGGGGATATTAAAGTCACCAACAATAAGACTCGAATGGTTAACAGGAACAGATGCTAATAAGGATTCAATTTCATCACAAAACAGGTTAAACGAGAACGCTGGTGGTCTATAAATACCATGAACACTGAAAATTTGACCACTCAGACATATTTCAACACTTATTCTGTGAAAACCCTCAACAACTTTGTTTTCAATTTCTTTAAATTTTAAATTCGTTTTAATATACATCACTAAGCCTCCATATGGTTGATCACGACATGAAAATATTGAGGTGTATCCTGGAATGTTATAAATATTACAATTATCTTTGACGAGCCAAGTTTCACAAATGACAATAACATCAATACAATTATTTAATTGATGAATAGTTTGTAGCACAGAATCAAATTTACATAAACTATTCATACTGCAAATATTCCACTGCAAAATTCTTAAATTACCCAAATCATTAGCACAAGTACTTAAATTAAATTCATCTATATTTTCATAGTATTTATTAATTAAACTATCCATTAAATTATCTTTATACTAAGGTTAAACACTTACAATTTTATTTTTGAATTTTATTTACTTGATCCTGAATCAGCATTGTTCCTTTTACGTTTTGGTGACGGAGTTTCTTTTGGAAGTGTGGAACTGCTTTTCAGATTCAGATCAATTAATCGTTCTCGAAGCTCGTTAAACCAATGAAATAACTTTAGTATTGTTGAAAATATTGTTTAAGTTGCTCCTAAATGATTATAAATCTTAATTTTTCGACAGAATCTAGATTCAATTGCCTTTTACACACCATTTTTTCAATTTAATTCGTCAAATATACAATTATGGAAATTCTTTTGGGTTTCAAATTTTTTCAACAAATTTGAAATATATTTGTTAATGCACAAAGGTTTTTTACATGATAATAAATTCGCCGATTACATGTAAGGCTTGAAATATTTCTCTCAAATTACGTGTTAATCAAGGTTGCCGACATCACAGATAAATCTATAATTTCAAAGAATTTTGAGCAAATTTTCATCACAGAATCTCGGTCACAGAACACAGAGTTTCAGAAATATTCCACAAAATTTTAAAAATTCATACGATTTTTCAAAATTATTTTTATTACTTCGTTATACATTTTGAATTTTTAAGTATGAATTGGAAAATATGATAAAATTAGTGATGTCTTTTGATTTTTCTCAAGTAAAATGTAAAAGAGACGCAAATTGACATGACTTTTTAATGAAATTAAAAAAAAAAGAGTCACAGAAAACCATCACAGAATTTTTGGGTAAAATCTTAGAACGTTAGGTTTTTCCATCGTCAAAACACAGATTTTTTTGACAACCTTGATGATAATTTACGAGAACCGTGAAAAATAACCGTGTTTTTGGCAAAAACCTGTGTAAATGGAAGTCATGTAAGAAAACCTGAGCAAAATCAATCCGTGTTAAAAAAATCTTATTGTACCTACTTTCTTTAAATAACCTTAGCAGATGGTATACGAATTAGTGTGGCAATATAATTAAGCTTTTTTTTAAGAGTATCTTATATGTCCCGCTTTTTTCTGCTGTGTCCCGCTTTTTTTGTCGTGAAATGTCCCGCTTTTTTCTGAAAGTATCTGGCAAGCCTACAGTAAGCCATATTTTATACTTATGTGAGTTATATAAAGATGAGAGAGAGAGATTAGGAATAGATGGAACCATACTATAAGATAGCAGTGCAGAAAAACATAATTCTTTATTTGAATTTCTTAAATCTACTAATTTGTATGATAAAATTTGAGAATTCTAATTGTTAGGATTTGTTAAGATTTTTGTAGGACTAGATTAAGGAATATCAGGTGCAAATAACCAAAATTGTGTTGAGCACCTTATACTTATAAATAAATAAATAAATAACAATCAACATTTCTCCATCATCGACTGGCGAAGCTCCTACACATGGTCCAAATCTCTCCTGAGAGTGACTGGCAAATCTCTTCACACTTCGATCGGCTGCTGACGGCAGGTACAAATAATTGAACGACTTGCTGGCAGAGAGCAACAATAGCAATAAAAAACCGAAAACGGGCTTGCTGGCAGAAGCAACAATAATAATAAATTCTTTTCTTTTTCGTCTTCGGTCGTCTTCGGCTTGCTGGCAGGAGCAACAATAATAATAAATGCGTTCCTTTTTCGTCACCGGTCGTTTGAATGCGATTGCTTGACTAGGTCATTCTTTTAGCTTCAAATGACTGGGGAATGAATGACTGGCAAACGAAGTGACTGGTCGTTAAGGAACAGTCAATTGAGTTTGACGGACCAGGAGGCTTCACAGTCACAGCTTCACGCCTCATGACGATGACTCTTGCCAAGCCTGCGAATTTTAAAGATGTTTTATTTGTTATCATATTTGAAATATTTTTAAAGAATAAATCAAATCGTTTCGTAGATTTCGAGAAGTTCGCTTACTTGAATGATCAATTGAATTTTAGAAATAAGTTACGAAATTTCTATGAAGTTTTTATTAAAAAATGTCTTCCAAAAATTTTAAAAGAAGAGAAGGTGTTTTAGATCCGTGAATTAAAAAAAGCCGAAATTTTTCCCGTTGTTTTTATTTTAAATTTGAAATGACCATATTGATGAAAGTTATGAACTTTAATTAAAAAAAATTTCAAGATCATTAAAATTTAGGCAGATTGAAAGTTAGAAGAAATGAATAAATATTGAAAATGAGCTAGTAGAATTTGATTCGAAGCATTTTTATCACATCAGCAATTTGTTTCTCAACAAACTAATTTTCAAATTATGAATTGGAAATGTTCTTACTAAAAGAACATGATTTTTAACGACAAATTGAGTTAATATTTTATTATAATTCCCTTATAAATAAACTAATTTTTTTTTTAAATTATCTAATTTTATAGTCATACTATAAAAATTTTTTGAACAATTTTTATAAGATTGTCTTTGTTTTTCAAGTCTAAATTTTTGTGTTAAATAATGATTCGAGGAAAAAACTTCAAAGTTTAATTTCAATGCACAATGTTGACTCAATTACTATTTGATATTCTGAGTTTTCCTAAAGCGTAAATTATGACAAACTTTTCAACTTCAGATCGCATTACGATAAGGGTTAAAAAAAGTTAAAGTGATTTTAAATATAAGGTGATTTTACAATCTTTAATCTTGAGAAATTTTTACACCAATGTTTTTACAATCAGAAAATCTAAAGAGAATGGATTCATTTATGAATTCCTATCATTACAAATAATTTTTAAGATTTCAGATAATTCAACCTTCAAAGACTGCTCACAAGATTTGCCAGCCGATTTTTAAATGTTATGATGAGGAGATTGTAACACGTGCGATTTCGCGCGTGAGGATTCGGCCTCTCCCATACAACACCATCTTATTACGGAACGGAATAAACAAATACATTTATTTGGATGACGAGAACTATTTACATGTTTGAAACTTTTATTAATTCACTACATTTGTGTTTCATGTTTCTATAAATGTATTTTTAGATTTGGTTGTCGACTTTAGTTTCTAGATTACATGTTTGTTTCTATCTGTTCCTGACTGTTTGCTTTCCCTAAGTTGTGCGGTTTGGTTTGAGAATGGCTTTTAGGGGCGAAGCTTCTCAACTGGGAAACTATTAGTTTGCTAAGTTTCCAAAAACTGTGTGTGGTATAATGTTTCAAGGGCCAGAATATTTGTTAAAATGCGCATTTATGTTTCGGATCTCATACTCACGAATTCGTGTGGCTCAATGCCGTTAAAGCAGAGCGATCTGGCTCTTTGTCCGGGAAAAACTTACTGCTGTTGTTGTTGTTGTTGTTGTTGGAGTTGTGGGACCTTACATGGTGATGATGATGAGGGGATTCTTCGAATCAGGTGGCGAATTATCAGTTAGCCGGATGTTTGGCGAACCGGCTGACGAAAACCGTGTGGTGACGGACGGTTCCGCTTCCGACGTGGCCTCGTCGGGCAAACTTTGAAGCCTCCCGTGGCTGGCTGAACGAGGTTCCGTAACAATCGCTAGAACGGTTGCTATGTTGGCACCCTATTTAAATAAAACGTCGAACACATTGGGACGTGGATTAACACACACAGTTCACACACAGAATTCTTATAAATTTTTACCTTTTTGACGATAGGTTTACGCACAACGGGTTTCACCCGCACAACACTTTCCTAGCTTTCCTTAGTCTAGCTTTAAAGGGAAAAAGGGAACATAAACAATTAACATCTAACTCTTAAGACACTTCACGTGGACTCTTACTTTTAGACTATATTCGCGAATCAAATACAAAAATGGAATCCTCGCTATAGCCTAAACCACGGTCTGGATCAAAGTGATCGAGCTTCGTTCCGTGGATCCTCAGTTAGGTCGCAAGTAGGAAAATCCTTTGACCTTTGGAGGGGAAATCCGATGACCTACGAATCCGGTCAACGAACTTTCGAACCTGAGTTCGTGTACTCCAGCTATGCTCTCGGCATGACATTGGGAATCTCCTTGTGTCTTCCACAACAAGCCATCTCCCCCTTTCATTACCGAACCTATTCGGATCTCTGAGAAGAATCTCGAGAGGTGACACTCCATCACTTGAGTCATGGAAGCGGATGTTGTATGCGAAAGCAGAATAAAAGTTGCATGAAATCTTGTACCAAAGATTGTATGGCATAGAACATATGACGGAAAGCATGTCGACTGATCGTTTCATTGGAACGGCACAATATTGATAAACAATAACAATAAATAATTAACGTGAACTTATCTAATTATATGTACAGAAATGTCTTATTTTCGATTTTAATTATTATTTATATATACAGAAATGTAACCACGTTACAAGATGTTTTTTAAAGCAATATTCTTTGTTTTATTTCCGGTTTAACTGTAACTAGTTTCAAATTTTAAAATAATAAGTCATGGATTGGGATGAGAATGTTTAGCTAACCATTTAAATTAATATTATTGAAAGTTAAATTTATTAAATTAACACCACTGAAATTGGTAAACACTTAAAATGTATATTTTTTAAACATTTCAAATAGAAAAAAATTCAAAATATATTTTGGATGGGGGGTCACCGATCAAATATTTTAACTATTGGTGGAAATGCAAGCGTTACTGCAAGTGAATTAGCGTTACAATAATTGTTTCTATAAGTTCTTCTACGAAACACACTGTGCCAACCCCCCCCCCCCCCCCCCCCCCCCCCGCCATGGGCAAGTCCTTCGCACGGGCCTGGTCCTTATGTGTATAACCAACTAATAAACCACAGTTCAATGTCATATTTCTCAAACACGGATGTCTCAATTTGTCATTGGTAAGAAATAAACTCAGCCTCTAATTAATCATTGTGGTCGAAATTACTTAAAATATGATCAGGTTTAATTTGAATGCGAAACATTATCAACCAGTTTTTTTAAGCTATGCATAATAAAAATAAGTTATAACAGCTCAACGCTGAGAAACGAAAGTGTCAAGAATGCTTGCTCAGTACTTAAAAAATTGCTACTATAATGATGAATATAACATATTATTTGAATTTTTTGTTCTTTATATGATTTACAGATTATAATATCATTGAATGTCGTTACGTTGAAAAGTGAATACCATTTTGTTCCTAAACAACAATTTCAACAAGACCAATCAACCGAGGTTTTCCTTACAGTGAACAAAACCTCCCCAAAAAAACTCAAGTACAGACTTTGGCTGATCCCCTTTAAAGTATCTCTCCCCTTAAAATGGTTGTTGTCAGAATATTCTGCTTACAGTAGGTGCTGGATGTTTGTAAGAATCCTGCTCGACTGTAACGGAGGAAGAAACAGCCAATAAGCAGATTTTTTTTTCTCGTTGCTTCCTGCAGGAAGACGACGAGGGTGTTCTTCTGTTTGTAGAAGCAATTGCTTTCTTCTACTTAGGTTGTTGATGTTGCTGCTTCTGTTCGTGATTTTCGACTACCCATTGCATTGTGTAGGTGAATCGTCTTCCAGTAACAGAATGAAGATGGAAAATTTAAGACGAACAAGAGTGGGTAATTCGGAAATCTTCACGTTGCCTCTGACTTTCGAAAAAATCTAAGGAAGAAATACGACTGGTCCGGAAACTGACTGGCTGTGCGGAAGTTGAGGAGGGATCAACGATTGGGGAATAATGGAGCTGAATTGCAATTTTAGAAGGGAAACAGACAAAAAGAACTGATTTACAAACATTCTTGGAAAATTTAGAAAAAAAAGAAAACTTTTATACACTCTAAAATCTATTTTTACTATCTGTTATTCAAAGAAACATTTCTGTATTTTGAATTCTACAAATTTCGATGCACTGACTTCATGTAGGTATTTAAATATTTTTCCATTAGCATTCACCGAAACATAACATGAAGCATGAAGCAAACATGAAGCAAAAATGCTCGCTTGCAAAAAGGATATTTAATTACAGCACAGCTGGCTGACCACAAACACTCGAACGCCTGGCCGGTGGAGAGCCTTTTTATAGCAGCCACTCTGAGGAGAACCTCCCTCTCGTAGGAATTGTTTACTCCAGATAGCCAACTTCCATACGAGAAGGCGATAAAGTTTCATATTTTTACCGACCACCACTTCTGGTTTCTCGAATGGTGAGATTATCTCACTATACTTGTTTATTGTGAAGTAGTCTACCCGAAAAATCCAACTACAGAAGTGGTATTTTCATACCTCCAGAATTATTCTCTCTGGAAAGTGCCGCATCCGGAAATCCCGAAAGCGTTTCCGGTTTGTTTTTTTTTGCGTTCCTCTTTTCTGATTACTCCGGCCCAGCTAGAGTCTATAGACAACAATTAATCTCGACAGCATCCGTCAGCTATTCGAGGGAAAACATCCTCCCATTCACCCTTCTTCTCATTCAGAAGGTTCACTCGACACGGTGCTTTTTCCTCCTTCCTCGGCTGTTGATGTTATTGATGTACGTATTTCCGGAACAGCCTCGACTGGACGTGCTGGTAGTGATACCTTCTAGTAAAACTTTAACCATGAGCCGGAGCCAATTTTATGACCTCCGTCATCAGTTTCCGGTCCCCGAATAAATATCAGGCGAGCGAGCGCTCATGCATTTTTCCATCCTTCCCGTTCGTTGCTGTCCCTGGTGAGATTTTTGTTTGTATGTGTTTGGTACACATCGATTTGGACAGGTTTTACTTACTAGGGGTTTTTTTTGCTACCTCGTGTCCAGTCAGGTCCAATTATAGGATTTAGCACCGAAGCATGAGATCCCAAAACTGAGCTGATGGCGTTTCGATATCCGTGTAGGCAGTGGTTCTCAACCCAAAATTTATATATTTTAAAGAATATTTTTTTAAATTCATGCTCAATTTTTCTGTAAGTTTAGATAACTTGCCACCTCTAGATACGCCTACCCCGTTTCTGATACTTGTATAATTTATTTTAATTAATTTTAAGATAAATGCGATCATCATTTGTTCAGGATCAGGGGAGATCCTGAATATCGTTTCTAATTCCAATGTCAAAATTTAAAATAAACAGCATGTCTTAAAAAAAGTAGAACTTCAATTATTCGAGATAGAAGGGGAGATAAGGGCATAATGGCCACCTTAAGTAAAACGCTTATTCAACCATAGAGAACAGTTATAATATGTGAATTACATCATTGTTTCGTGTTCAGACACTCAAATAGTCTATTGCCTAGTTGAATGAAACTTTTTAAAGTAGATAAAAACGTTCAAAAATGCATTTTAAATTTTTTTTACCGAAAGCTGAAAACCAGTCACTGTAGGGGCATAATGAGAACCCCCCCTGAGGCAGTATAAGCACAATTTTTCAGGGCAAGATGAGCGTTTTCTGTCGTGAAATCTAGCAGCAATTTCGACTCGATGAAGTCAACTGAATTATAGATCTACAGCTTGACTTGTTTCATCTGACGATATGGTTAGGTGGTAAGGTGTCGAAGAGGTAATCAGTAGACTCGAGTTCGATTCCTGGTCAAGGTGATTTTTTTTTCATTTATCATTCATGATCGATGCATTTGCACTAAACGGTGAGGCGTAGATAATTCGTGCTCATCGTGCCCCGATTAATAGTGCTCTGTTCACCCCGGGCCAACAAATTTAAGTAAAAACGTGTTTTAAAACTGATAAAATGAAAAAAAAAATTGATGGTGAAAATTGAGAAACAATGTGTACATCATGTTGCTGTGCGTACATTATAGATCAAGATGATTTAAATATCATAAAAGCTTATTTCGTGGTGCTCAAAAATTATAACATTTTCATCACTTGAGAACTGAGCTGGTTTTTTAAATATCTATGTAAAAATGATAAGGCGATTTAAATACTATAGAAAGTACGAAACAAATCCTCAAGAAAATACGTACTTTTGTAGAAAAGAGGAGTGCTTTTATGCCCCAGATGCACGTTATGCCCTTATCTCCCCTGCATACCAACTCAAGCCAGCCATAGGAAAACGATAATATAGTGGATTAATTCTACAAAATAACATCAACGAGACAGTAGAAAGGAATCCTACATGCTCATGTTGGGTAATTTGCGCATTTCACATACAGCCGATTGACGAAATGGCTTATCAACGTATCTTATCAGTCCAGTATGAGGGTAATCCGCTTTTAACACATGGAAACAAGATTTTGTTATATAAAAATACAAAGTCAAACAAATTTAAAAATTGAAACAAGATTTATAATAGTTTTGTTGAAATATGTTAAACTTTAATAAATTTAAAAATTTGAAAAAAAATGCAACACCTTGTTTTGTATAACTTCTTAATGAATGAACAGAAACCGATGAAATTTTCAGAGAAGCTACTGATTTAATGAATATCTTGAATATGGTTGGTTTTTGAGATAGCGTCCAATACACAAAAGCTCATTAACAAAATTTTTTTGGCAGGATCGAGAAAAATCCAGGAAAGTCTCAAGGGGGAAACCCAAAAACAGATGCAAATTAAATATTCAACCGAAGTTCGAATAGTAGGTCTTTTAAGGAGTCCTAGAGGAGCTAACAGAGAGCTTTAATTTGAATAAAAGTGAAGAGGATTCATTCCATAAAGTTAAGGAATGTGAGAGGATTTATCAAGCGCAATTCGAAAACTTCTATTGCGGATATGATTGCAAACGTGGGGGGGAGGGTTATGTGTTTTACCCCTTATATATCACTACAAATTATATGCTGATGTGGAATATTCTTCAAGAATTCAAGATTCAATTTCAGCCTCAATTTTTTTTGTGTTTGTTGTTCTCTGAAACGCTCAACTCCACATTCAAAAGGGTTTGATAAACTACACGAGGCCACAAAATTCACATTTTTCCGAGACGCAAAGAATTGAAGAGCATATTTTGTTTATTTTGGGGCCCTTAAGCTTTTGAAAATAGGTAAAAATTATTAAAAATACTCAGAAATTTTCTAACAAAATCTATTTAAAAAAAATTAATAAACTTTTTCATCAACTTACCCCAAGACCGTAAGTAATATTGACTGCTGCGAAAAAAGTTATAAAAGTTTTCTATCGATTTACTTTTCCCAATTCTGTTGAAAAGTAATTTTATAGAATTTTTAAAGAAGTTTGGAATCGAATTTAATATATTTTTTAACCCAACAATCAAATCATTTTGCTAATTTTTAAAAAAATTGGTTAATTAAATAAAACTCTCGTTTTCAACTTTCTTCTGTAATGTCAAGAATATTTGTCGTTCAAATTTTTTTAAAACTGTAGAATTTATCTATTTTATCTTTCATCATATTCATCATCAAAACATTATTCTTAAATTGAATAAATTCAGAATCAGTTTTTTTCTTTTATGTAGCTTTTCTGTTAAATCAGCTATCGATGATTGATTTCACTAAAAACTCTTTAATTTTTTTTGTTAAAAATTTATCTTTTTCATATTTATATAATATTTTAAATTATGATGTGTTTAATCGATGTTAGTATTTTTATTTCATACAATTTATCAACTCAGCGGTAAAAGATGTGTTCTTTAAGTAAGAGCATTTGAGGATTTTGAAAGGTGGATGGAAAGTTAGAAGAAATTATGGCTTCTGGCCATAAATTGAAGTTTTCAAATAAATTGACCAATTTTTATTGTATTGTTTTTTTTTCAATTTTCAAATGAATTTTTCTGAATTTTTTTGTCGAACCAATAGAATTAAGTGAAATATATTCAATACTTTGGTTTTTGTTTATCAACTTTGAATTTTTGTGTTCTGGATTCACATAGAAATTTATGTTTCCACAACACATAAATTTAGCATATCAATATATTTTTTCAATAAGAAAATAACAGTTTCTTGCTTTCGTCCATTTTAGGACCCAATATTTTCATTGGCCACGACAATAAACCTGGACATTTAAACTTTAACTGCGCTTGTAAAGATATAATCGTTTCATTATTACATTCAATCATTTTGTTTTCAAATCTTTCATGATTTTTTTTATGAATCCATGAAATTATCGACAAATGATTTGAGGTAGCAAGCCTAATATTAATGCGCAATATAAACATAACGATTATTCGCTTTATGCTTTCAACATTTCCAACAAATCTTCGAATTACTTCTTTTAAATTTTATGAGTATCGTTTTTGACCATTTGACAAATCACCCATTTCCCAACCTTTGTCAAAGATAATGAATTGATTTGATTTGATTTATTTATTTATTCTTGCAATTCAAGGTACAATCTTAAGACATTGTAGTCGGCTTGTACTGGGTGAACAAAAAAAAAAAACACTGATTAGAATTTCTGGGGCTAAACTTATTAAATCTTATCCTAACCTAACCTGGCAAAAATCATGAATTGATGAATGGTTCATTTTAAAAAAATTAAAAAATTCGTATTATGAACTTTTTTAGCCTTTCATTATAATAACTGAAAGAATTTAAATATGGAGAAAATGGTTTGATCTCTTACGTTTATCACTGAAGCTCTTGAAATAAAATCAAATGTTTCCTTTTTTACCAAGTAAAATTCAATCATCATTTATGTGTTTTAAATAAAATCTTTTAAATTCAAAATGGGTATTTTTCCATATCGAAAATTCACATTTCAAATTGTGATTTAATATAATTTCAAAATAAAGATGATTTCCTATTTTTTTTAAATCTGCTGTTTTATTTTATGTATTCTTTTTCCTTGCACTGATTCTAATGTGTAAAGCTTCAAATTCTTGTTTGTTTGAAATTTCAATTCGCATTCGTTTTCTCATGTTTCTAAAATAGTGACTTGAAATCTCTAGATAATTTTGAATCATTTAATAATAACTTTTCGGAAAAACATTGATTTGAAACATTGATACCGTTATATTTTGAATCGTATTAGTGAAATTTCTAATTTTATCGGGTTGGTGTGATGGTAATGAGTAAGAAAATGGTTTTAGAAATCAATTTCCTTATTTTTTTGCCTTTTTTTGGTACTGTTATTATTGCTAACTAAGTTTAAATTTCAGCATTTGTTATCAAAAGTTTAAAAGCTTTAAAATAGAAGTTTAAAAATAATTATCAACTTTCCTGAAGATCACAAGTACTTTGATCTTATCAAAAAAAAAAAAAAAAAAACAAAAAAAGTTTTAAAGAATTTCATTTTGTTTCCTTAACCCCTGTTTGTTAAATACGGGAATCTCAACGGTTTCTTTCAGTTTTCAACCAAATTTAATTTATGACATATTTAAAGCGAATATCAAATAGCTTTGCCGAATTAAAAAAAAATTGAATGAAATAATCATCTATTTTTAAAACCTTCTTCAGTAATGTTACACTAGTTACACTAGTGATTATAGTTTAAAATGAATTTTCATTATTTTCATCAACATGTTATTCCTTAATCAAATTGAGGTTCAGTTTTTTTTTTCATTTTTCATGTCTATTAGTTTGTTCATCAGTTATCAATGAATGATTAAACTCAAAACACTACTGAACTTCATTTTCAAACTCATAAACATTATATCATACAAACTAAAGATACAATATAAAAGCTGACGAAAGATTAGAGTTCAGGCCAAAATATTAGTTATCAATTAAATTCATTTTTTTTTAAATGTCATGAATTTTTTACTTAGAAAAAATCCTTCTTAATTCAGATCCTTCAAAATGGTTGAAAAACTTTAATCGTTTTTTTTTAGTTTAACCGAAACTTTTTCAAGATAAACTCTTTTTTTATATTTTCAATATTTTTCATAAGTTTTCAAATGCTGAATTTTTGTCTTTTGAAAAAATAATCTTCTTGGAAGCCAATAAACTTTTAATTTATGTTGAAAAAATAACACACATTTTTCTACATTTTTTTCTTTCCAGAATCCAATATTTCAAAAGCGGGTTACATAATGTTCAGAGCTTAAAAACTTAAATTACAAAACTCGGCCAAAATTAAAGATAAAAAATTAATAATGTTTCCCTTATTTTAAATTATTTTAAATCAACACTTTTGAATTGATTTTTTTTTTAATCTTTGAAAGTTTCGAAAATGATTCGCAGTAGTAGCTGCAAATCTGAATTTTAATACTCAATGTTAATAAATTAGTATATGCCTCGTGTTTTCAATATGGATAATTCCTTATTTTAATTTCTATAAGTCAATTTATCAAGAAATCATCCAATATCCATCTTGAACGTTGTCAGTTTTAGTTTTCAATGGTTGATTGAACATGCTGTTATATTAACCCTTCAATTAAAAATGACAAAGAAATTTCAATTGAGATAATGAAAAATCAACGTTTATGATCAATTGTTAATCATGGATAATTTCTTATTTGGTCTACAATCTATTTTACAATCTAGGTTTGCGTTTTCTTTTTTTATAATTGATGTAATATTTTATATATTCTTTAACTGTGTTCAATTTCTAATATCTTAAGCTTTAAATTTAAGATCATTTGAAGTTTCAATTCGATCTATATTTCTAGCATTTCTGAAATATTGATTTAAAATTTGTAAACTAGACTTGATTTTTAGTTCAGAATATGGATCATCATTTAGATTGATCCATCAATGAATTACCAAAAATGGCATTAATTTTAAACATTGATTCTGATTGATTTGAATCATATCAGTAAAACTTATTATTTTTTCGAGCTTGTATGGTGGTCATAAAAGAGTAAAATAATGGTATAAAAACCGTTTTGATAAATCAATGAATTTGTGAAAATGTAATAAACATTGCATGATTTTTTTTTTCTTATTTTAATACGATTTTCGAATTCACATTATTTTTTTTAGACTTGAACTTTTTCTAGGGTAATTCTAGATATTTTCACCATAAACTTTCAAATTTTCTTCGAAATTTAACATTTTTGCCAAATATTTTGTTAAGCATTCATTTTTATCAAAATTAATAAAGTTATTTTTTATTTTAAAAGGTATCTTAACACCTTGCGGACTAAAAGCGTTATATTTAAAGTTTTTTTAATCGCTGTGTGTTTGCTATATTTTGATGCGTGACTCCAATGTTGTAAATTTCATAATGAAATTACATTCTACAATGTTTAACACTACAAATCGGTAACTAAAAAGTACTTCATTCATTAAATTTGATTCAGTGGATTCTGATATATAGAATGCTGGATTTCGGTGTTTCCTGGCTTAGATTTTTTCCCGGTCTTTAATGTGTTAGACTTCTTAGACAAAACTGTAAAATTAATAGTAAGTAAGTAAGTAAGCAAGTGAGTAAGTAAGTAAGTAAGTAAGTAAGTAAGTAAGTAAGTAAGTAAGTAAGTAAGTAAGTAAGTAAGTAAGTAAGTAAGTAAGTAAGTAAGTAAGTAAGTAAGTAAGTAAGTAAGTAAGTAAGTAAGTAAGTAAGTAAGTAAGTAAGTAAGTAAGTAAGTAAGTAAGTAAGTAAGTAAGTAAGTAAGTAAGTAAGTAAGTAAGTAAGTAAGTAAGTAAGTAAGTAAGTAAGTAAGTAAGTAAGTAAGTAAGTAAGTAAGTAAGTAAGTAAGTAAGTAAGTAAGTAAGTAAGTAAGTAAGTAAGTAAGTAAGTAAGTAAGTAAGTAAGTAAGTAAGTAAGTAAGCACGTAAGTAAGTAAAATACCGCAATTTGTTTTACGACTTGTATGTATGATTAGAAAAAGCAAAATTGAGCTTTCTTTCAGAGAACTGCATTAACATTAAATCACCAAACTGGATGAAGGATTGCGAAAAAAAAAATTAAAACAATCCACTTGATGATTTTTAATAGTTGAGAAAGTCAGATAAGAACCAATGTCAAGTTTTGACCACTGTCTTTTTCTAAAACAGGATCGATAACCTTGTGTAATTACAAATCCAGTCTTTGGGGGAGAGAGAAAAGACAAACTGTTCAAATAAACGTGCCAAGAAAAAGTAAGCGCAATTAGATCTTGTTTTCCTCCTCTTCCCCAACCTTACAGTAGGAATCCATTTTCGGACATCTTTCCTGAACCAACCATCCGACGTTGGTACTCGACATCCGGCAAAGAGACAGCCCGCACAAGAAAACACCATAACTTTGTTGGGACGTGCCAAGTCACCCTCGTCGCATTGGGAAGGTTTTTTTTTACCATTTCGAATTTATCCTTCTAAGTCACTACCGTAGACATTTTTCTCCGGGGTGCGGAAAATAAAACGAAAATGCTTACTTCCGTCTTCGGGGCTGTCTATTTATGTACTTCCTGTGTTACGGGGAATGCTGGAAAGCTAATATCGGAGCACATTTTTCTTGCTACTTGGGTTCAAGTTCTTTTTGAATATCTTCAGAAGAAAATCGTGAATTTTCCTTTTTTTTCTGGAAGTTGTAATGGTTTTTCAAGTTCAACAGCTTTAAGGACTAGTCAGGTCAGTATTGAGCATTTTTTCGTGTTACTTTTTCAAACATACATTTCAGTGATTTTCAACTTTGGGATGCGATTAAACTCCTGAATGCCTAAAATCAAATCTTTTGTCAGATTTATGTATCACCTCTGTTGTGCTGATATGGCGTTAGAAATTTATTAAATTCACCTGTTATGGGTAAAATTAAACTTCGATAACTGATAAACTAACTGATGTATCTACATGCGAAAAAATAATTTCAAATCTATTTGTTACTCTCCATTCAATAAGGTTCAGAGTATGAATCTTGTAATATCAGAAAAACATTGTTTTGAAAAATTGAAATCCAACCATGTTCATAAAAATCAAAATCAAAAAAATTCTGATACCGATAAAAAAAATCAATATCAATGAGAACGGCATAAAGTATTGAAAAATGTCAAAGATACAAAAAAAGCATCGAAATTTACTAAAAAAATATTGAAGAGTGATGGTGATTTATATTCCAAAAATAAAACATATGACAGTAAAAGAAAACTGCTTATGGAGACTAAAACAAAGCTCAAAATGATGAAGAAAATCTCAGAAATAAACGATAAAATATAAAATCTATGATAACAAAAGAAAAAATAGTATTGTTTTTGGAAACAGTATAAGACAAATGTCCAACACTTTTCAATATAACCGACAACTCGTAATTAATTGAAAAAGACTGGAGAGAGTTAGAAAAATATTCAATTTTATTTCTGAAATGTTCGCCTTTTCAAGGCTTTTTGTGATTCATAGTTTATTGTGCGAAACAGACACATATCAATGAAATTCTTACTCCTGCATTCGATAGTGGTTGAAAACAACCAAACAGACAGGTTAACACTTTCATTGAAAGCTAGAATAGTAATTGCTCAAACATGTTTGCCGTCATTTGAAATATTACATCATCTATGCAAAAAAGCTACTTTACCTCATTTTTCAGAGTATTTGCAACTTCTACGAATAAAAAATTGTTTCTGCGTAAAGACTTTCAAAATCATTATCAATCCACGGAAGAGTTTAGAATTTTGATGTTCTCAGTTTGTGATAATCTTAAAATTAAATCTGTCTCGTACTTTTTCCCCACCTTACTCTAGATTATAAAAAAAATCTTGAATGCAAGTTTAACGAGACAAAAACATTGTTATTTAAAACTGGTAAATTTAGATCTTATACTATGGAAGTGAAAAAAAGTATTCATTTCATCAGCAGCATATGAGTCTTGAGTCTTTGTTTCCATTTTCCATTCTCATGGAATAAAAAGGGTTGATCTGGTCGAAAGATTTTCATAAATGCCTTATAAATATTATGATATGTTCACATGTATATTGTTATGTCGAAAGTTTGATGGAAAAAAAACCTTGCTTCAATTTTCGTATTCATCTTGGCAATTTAAATATTCCCAAATGAAGATATTGTATGAATGAATATGTATCAATTCTGTAACATCCTTTCGGAGAAATATCTTAATTGCAATGAATTTTTAACTCCAATATTTGTTCTGATAAATAATATTTTGTTACTTTAAAATGTGTATATACTCCAGAAAGTAATTAAAAAAGCTCCTCAAAATTATTTTTAACAAAAATAAGTTCTAGCAGTCCCTTGGAGAAAATATTGTAAAAACTATGTGTATTTGAAAAAAAGATATCTAAAAATATAGCTCTTGCTTTTTTTTATGCAAAATCAATGAAATAAATTTATTGAAATTTACTAAAATTTATATACTAGCTATTTTCCATTCTCGACCGTTTTCAACGGTCATAAGTAAGAATTAATAATAAATTTCTAACGTATTTTTTTACTAACCCTTCTCGGTAGTCTTGTTTTTGATATTCAATTTTTATTTATCAAAAGTGTTAGTAGGTACTTGACAGGCACATTTTTACTCCTTTGATTGGAAAGAAATTCAAAAATTGGGTTCAATCATTTGGATAAAAAGTTGAATTCTTCAATTTTTTAAAATCTTTGAAATTTTATCCAAAGAACTCGACCATATTTTTTGAAAATTCTTATTTAGTTTTGATAAACATAATTATAAGATTGTGTTTGGTTATAGATGGATTGTTAGCAGCCATTTTGATTTGCCAGCACCAATATAAAAAAAAAACTTGTTATACAAAATAAAAAAACGCAAAAGCTGTCAAAAACGAAAGGTTTGTCGAAAGTTAGCCCTTGTCGAAAACCAGTTTTTACCCTACTATACGGGGCTTCTAAATCTGGAAATAAGTTATAGCATGAGAGGTCTTAGTTTTGAATTACATAAACTTTGAACTTTTGAATATGGTTTGCTGGTAGTGTTAACTGTTTAGAGAAAAAAAGTTATTTCTCTTCTTTGAAGGCCCCCTTGAGAAAGGGCCTGGGGCAAAGGCCCGAAATTGCCCCCGCCTTAATCCGGGCTTGTTTAAATGATTATCTTTTTTGCGTTATATGTGTTCTTAGTGTTATCTTGTAATGCGGTGTTTAAGTAAAAAAAAATATTTCGTTTATTTTTGGCGATTGATGTCAAATAAATCTGAACTCATATTCAAATGAAATTACGTAGAAAGTTACAAATGAAACGATATAGAATTGTTATGTTGGCATCTGGTGACTCTAAATTTCTGGTAACTCTAATTTGATTTTGCAAATTATAGGGAATAGGGAAAACTCTTAACTTAATGTCTTCCTTGTAAACATAATATTGGTAGGGCGAAAAATCTGGCAGTGCTTCTATATTCGTTTCACAAAAAAAGAATGCTCTATTATTGACGTTATACAGACCTCGTTCGATTTTGGCAACACTCGTGCTGAACGATTGTTTTAGGCAACATTAAAAAAATTACTTTTATTTTGCATACTTTTTTCTTGTTAATTGATGATAATTTAGGCAAACCATAATGTATTTGGCTCTATTTAAAAAGATATATGCAGTAAAAAAATCAGCTTAAAACTAATATAATTGAGCAAATTTAATAAATTAAATGCTTGTAATATTTTTAACATAAATTTTAAGTAATTTTCAATAATTGTTCCAAAAAATATATAAAAAAAACCGTTTGATTATTTCAACACAAAGTTTTCTATTTTCTTGGTACTCCAACCGCTTTGCTGTCTGGAGCAAAGTTTTAGCCAGAGAATTTTCTAGTAAGCTCCATATACTAAGGTTGCCAGATTGCCCGGATTTGCCCGGATATTTATTACTAACTTTAAGAACAGTCCGGTCAGGCTCGGTTGCCCGAATTTCATTGAACACTCCAAGCAACCACAAGTCCCATAAAAAAGGTACAAAAAAAAGCTTACTCAGCCCCATAATTGATATGAAGTACGTTCTATACAGCTCAAAATTTAAAATCTTTTTTTTTCCTGGGATTTTAACATTTAAATTCTTAGTGATACTTTCAAGTTCGTAAAATGAGCGGAAAATTCTCTTTCTATCTCAATTGCACCCTTGGAATCGGTTCTTATCACCTTTCCTTGATTATTTACTATGTTTAGAACATGGTGCTGCCATGATGCCATGCACCGAGATTTGTTCAATTTGCTGCCCAATTGCTTCTTTCCTACATTTCCTACATATACCGCAACAGAATGGTCACTAAAGTATCAAATTTACTTATTGAGAAAAAGCCTGACCTTCGTGGTGAGAATCGAACACGCTATCACAAAACCACACAGAGATGTTGTTCTAACTGAAACTAAAACTCGAAGTAGTGATATGATTTGGTAGCATACCTGCAGGCGCACTCGTCCAACCAGAAAGCCAGCCAGCCAGGAACAAAGCACCTCAATGCACTTTTTGTGACTTAGTAAATCCTGTTTTGAACACTTTTGTGCCCTTTCTGTGACTTCAGTCTCTTCCAACGTACATAAAAATCACGTTTTCAACTTTCAATTTCATTAATGAGTACATAAAGTGCACTCAAGGAAATTGGGCAGTTGATTCTCTTTGTCAGGCAATATCTCAAAGCCTTCATTCAAGTAAATAAATATGTGACTTTTGGTTGCTTGGGAATGCCCGGATTTTGCCCGGATTTATTCACTTTATTTGCCAAATTTGACCAGATTTGTGTCGTCAATTTTGAAATAAAATGCCCGGAAATTGACAGGTTTTTATATTCAATTGACCGGATTAGTCCGGCCCGGATTCGTACTAAAACATTCTAGCAACCTTATCATATACCTATTGAAATTTTATTTGTATCGAGTGAGACAAAACATTCAAGAAAACCAAAAAGTGAAATTCTCCAAATAAATTGAATGTCGAAATCTAGATCCTAAATCCTAAATCTAGAAGTAAAACGTTAATAAAAAAAAATAGTTTCCTGACGTTTGACCATTGAAAAATGTCATGAATGACCAGAAAAGTATTAGTCGATAAACTTTTTGAAACGTTCTTGTAAGGAAACCAACATAAAGGGTGATACGGTCAAAATTAGGTCAACTTGACATATTTCTTTCAATTTTGCATTTAAAAAACCTGAACACCCCTCATTTTGAAGGTGTGTGTGTAGAATTTTGCTCCTATTTTGATTTCGGAATTCACTCTTCAGTTGTCAAAATGCCGTCCAAGGAAAAAGAGCAGCGTATCAAAACTTTGCTCGCGCATCGCGAAAATCCGAGATACTCGCACGCAAAGCTGGCAAAATCGCTAAAAGTTGCCAAGTCCACCGTTACAAATGTAATTAATGTGTTTGGGGAACGTTTGTCGACAGCCAGGCAGTCTGGATCGGGGGGAAAATCGAAAACCGGAAGCCGCTGAGACGACAAAGAGAGTTGCCAGTAGTGTCAAACGAATCCCTAACCTCTCTCTCCGAGATGCCGCAAATAAGCTGGGTGTATCGTCTACCACCGTGCATCGAGCCAAAAAACGAGCAGGACTATCGACTTACAAGAAGGCAGTGACTCCAAATCGCGATGATAAACAATATACGACGGCCAAAGCGCGATCCCGGAGGCTGTACACGACGATGCTTACGAAGTTTGACTGCGTGGTAATGGACGACGAAACCTACGTCAAAGCCGACAACAAGCAGCTTCCGGGACAGGAGTTTTATACAGCAAAAGAAAAGGGAAAGGTAGCAGATATTTTCAAGCACATGAAACTGTCAAAGTTCGCGAAGAAATATCTGGTTTGGCAAGCCATCTGTACCTGTGGCTTGAAAAGCAGCATTTTCATAGCTTCCGGGACTGTCAACCAAGAAATTTACGTGAAAAAGTGTTTGAATAAACGTCTGCTGCCTTTCCTGAAGAAACACGGTTGTTCCGTACTGTTTTGGCCGGATTTGGCATCTTGTCATTACGGTTAAAAGGCCATGGAGTGGTTCGCCGCCAACAACGTGCAGGTGGTTCCCAAGGACAAGAACCCTCTTAACACGCCAGAGCTCCGCTCAATTGAGAAATACTGGGCTATTGTCAAGCGGAACCTAAAGAAGACCAAAAACCTGCTAAGTACGAGCAGCAGTTTAAGGCTTAAGGCAAACTGGCTTTCTGCGGCGAAGAAGATGGACATGGTGGCTTTACAAAATCTTATGGCAGAGGTTAAGCGTAAGGCCCGGCAATTCGGATTTGGAAAAGCGGAAGCCTAACTGAATATTTTTCCTGAATTTTATACCTTTATTTTCTCTATTTTAAGAGACTTTAATTTTATACTTATTAAACTTGAAAAAGAAATTTAATTTGGTTTTTACAATATCTAAACGATTTCACCGTTTTACAAGCGTTTTCCCTTGACCAAATTTTGACCGTATCACCCTTTAAAATAAGATATTTAACCCCACTTATTTAGTTATGAAGTCATTTGTTTTGTTGGTTTTGAGATTAAAACAAATACTGTACGGAGGTTTTTTTTTATAGATTTATTTAAAAAGTACTACACATTTGTCATGCTCAACAACGATGGCTGAAACAAAATTATAAACCCGATATGTTTATTTGGATTTCAACTTTTTGAGAACTCTATCAGAACCAGGTTTAAGTTATGAATGAATAACATTGAGACTTTTGGTTGCACAATCTTTGCTGCCAAAGCTGAGTTACGTATGACTTTTGTTACATACCTAGTTTAACTCTCTTATTTTTTTTTTTGTTTTCCACCATATACACTAACAATCGGCTCAACCCGTCTTATCACGAAAGTTAGTCGGTAAAGTGTAGCAGTCAGTTATCCTCTGATCAGGATCGGGTCACCACATTTAATGGTGGCCAAACGAAGGAAGAAAAAGGGCAAGGGACTTCATCCCACAAATACCTCAACCAGATCTCCAATTGTCGGGGATTAAAAGTTTCCTTCTCGTTCTTTTCGAGAGGAGAAAACAAAAAGGGTTCAGCCGGCAGAAGTGAAACCCCAGCCAGAACAATAAGGCCCGATCAGCGTATTTTGTCGTAACAAGCGCAAGGACCATCACCCGAAGGAACCGCACACAATGACAACAGCAACAAAGAAGAAGATGTCTATTGGGGAAAGTAAAAGAAGCAACAACAAAGAACACTGAAGAAGCCATTATCGAGAGGGAAGAGTTGCTGCTGGAGCACAAACACTCGGTTGGTTTCATCCTTTTTGGGCGGTAAGACTCTCAGCTTCTTCTAACTTCCTCAACTTGGAGGAGATTCGATGCCGACAATCCTCTTACTATTTGGTTTGATGTTGATGGGGCGGTTTTGGTGTGGTGGTTCGTTCGAGGTTCTCGTTTTATGGCACTTGAGATATTTATCTGAATTGTTTATAGGCATTTTGTCTTCTGCCTGCACCCGGGAGGATTGAGCAGAGGTGCCTTTTTCTCTCCTCTTCGAAGCGAGGGGTTGGAAGATGGAGAAGATTGTTCTGCTTGCTGTCTTTGTGGCCCGGGAAGGTCGGTTCCGAAAACAAAGGGTTTCATTTCTCCTCGGCTCAAGTGGGGAAAGCTTTTCGATTTTCCCCTAACGTGGTAATTCGGAGCTTGAAGGATTTGGGGATTGAGAACTGTTGGACGATTCTACGAAAAAAATATTTCGAATATTCGAGACTTTTTTAACAACAACTTAATTAAAAGATTAATCCTGGATCAGGACCCAAGATTGAGATTCTTGATATTCTTAGATCAGAGGCTATGATCCATAATAAAGATCAAGGATATACAATCCGAGATCACGATCTGTGATCCTGGATCAGGATGAAAATCAGGAATAAGATTTGGTTAAAAAAAATTTTAGGATCAAGACCAGGTTTCGGGATTATGATTCAGAATCTAGGATCATGATCTAGGATTCAAGATCATGGTTCAGAGTTAAGATCAAACTCAGTATTTAATTCAAAAGTTAGGATCTAGAATCTATTGAAAGATGCAAAAATTAACGTAGAACACAAAAGAAGATGAAAAATGTGCAAGAAATAACAAAATCAAATTTTCTTAAATGGATTTTTTGACTTATTTGATTACTAATCGCCGAGAAAAAATCGTTTGAATATTGTTTAACGAAAAAAATCAATATACCGAAAAGACTTAAAAACCGCTCTAGCATTTAATGTCCCATGTGTGAATATTCTCAAAAAATATAACTCTCAAAAGATCGATGAAACAATGAAAATCTGTTAAAAATACACAAGAACAAATAAAAATATATCCGGTTCTTTTTAAAATACCCTCGAAGTGAAAGAACATTTCGTTTGAATTCCATACCAAACCCAAAAGAGATATTTATGGCAGAAAATTCAATATCCAAGGCAGACTTCTGCTTTCTTCGATGGCACCAATATCGGCCGGAAAAACCCCTCCCGGAAGGTCTAAACAAAAGAATATAAATTCTCTGCTGACTTGCAAAACGACTCAATTTCAGTCAAACCCACATCATCGCCCAAATGTCCCAGGGTTTCCGAGTATTTTGGCGGCAGGGAAATAGTTTTCCCCAGCACACAATTCCCACGAACACACACGCACAGAAAACTCCCCGACTTTTGGTGGCAGCTAAATTGGTGCCCCAAAAAACCCCAAGAGGATAAGCAATCTAAACACATTCCCTTTGTTGACGTATGGAAGAAAGTCGGGGAGCCTCGAGTGAGAAAAAGGAAGGGGATGGAAAGCTTTCGAAGGCCGGAAAATTCAACCTTAACCCATCTGTCGCAAAGTCGAGGAAACAATTTCGACGACGACGCCAAAGAACACCCACAACTTTCGGGCGGTTTGCCACTTCGAGGTCAGAAAAGGGGAAAAATAAAAATAAACATATAGGACCTACTACACAATATAGAGCAGTTTTCGGCAAACAAAGCAAAATATTTGGTTTTGGTCCCTTTGGCGCCATGATTATCGGATTTTGGATGTTTATCTAAATTTTTGGGAGTTGCTGCTGGATGTGAAAGAGAAATGAAATAATAAGATCTAAAATGATAAACTTTATTGTTAGCGAAATATGAGATTAAAGTTCCATCAGTTTACAAATTACATTAGGTTGGAAAAAATCAATTAACTTTTTCCTTTAACCCTCTACTGTATGTTTTCGACATTTTTTCACATAATTTAGATTGATTTAGTACTGTTAAAGGTTTCAACCAGTTATCATGCATCAAAAATTTTAATATCAATTATAAAAAATTTAAACAAAATTAAGACCCATTCCAGACGACATCCCACCACTTCTCTAGTTCTTATTTCTCATAATTAAAATTCGTTATTAAGTTTATTGTAAACGTACACTAAGAAAATGTGAAATTTTCAGAACAAAAAAATTTTAAACATGGCATGTGGAGACATCACGACTTTAGTCACTCACATATACATTTTTTTTATCGATACCAATATCAAAATTGAGTACTTTAAATTCCTAATATATTGATTTATCTTTTAGTTTAGTACACTATTGAAACTAACTTTTATAAATGAATTTCTGAGACAGTGCTAAAACAATTTTGGGACGCCACCTGGAAATGGGTCTTTAAAAAAATAATCGCATTTTATAGACTAGTTCAACAACTAAAACAGTTGAAATATATTTTTTGGCATGAATTTTTTGATTAGAGGTCAATAAACTTATATCCATTGGCAAAAAAATCCAATTTTTTCACAAGATTGAGTTTTTGCAATATAGTTATATTTTTTGTTTGTTAAGTATAGTTTTTTTTTCAGAATTGAATTTGGACACTCGCAAAAACTTAACTTAACTTATTATAAACTATAACTAATCTAAAAATGTTTTATTTTGAAATATCGTTTAAGAATAGTTTGTAGAACGCGATGAAAAGGCTTGAGGAAAATACTGAGCAGGAGAATATTCAAATTTTCTTTTGTTTGATCGCAAAAATCATTTGTTTGAAAACAGTTTTTGAGCTATGCTCAGAATATGAAACTTTGAAAAGAGATAAATGTACTTGTACTTAGATTTTAATATCTTTGACTGCAAAAGATTAATTCGAAATCTGTTTTTTGTTTAATAAAGAACAAAATAAAGTATCCAAAAAACAGGCAGATAAATTATCGATTCAGATGAATAATTATGATTTTATGATTTAAAAACAAAAAAAAAATCTGATTTTCTATGGGCCTAAAATATCTGTTCAAAATAAAAACTTCAAGTGGTTATTTATTAAAATCGGTTGAAAACTCAAGAAGTTCTGATGACTTTTTTTAACAGTAATTTATGCATTTTTTGATCTTTGTATATGAATATTCAACATAATAACTCTTACACGCTCTAAGCTAAAATTGATCATTAGCAAATCGAAAGTTTACATACCAAATTTTAGCAAGATCTGACCATGGAGAGAGGTTGCTTGAGAGGTTGCTTGAGTCTCAAGCGTGAATGAAATTTATAGGAATTTTGCGAGGAGGAAAAATACTGATTTTTCAAGAATAATTTATTTCTTCACAGGCCGAATGCTTTTTATGAATAATTTTCTTAAAGTCTTAATTGAGACAAATATTTCATTGGATTTGATACAAAAAATATATATAAATATATATATTACGGTTCAAAGATTATATTTTGGTCAGCTTTTAGTCGTTTAACGTGCGAATAAGTTCATTTTATGCATGGAGTTTTGCGTTGATGAATAACCACTTTAAATCTTTATTTTGAATTGACATTTAAGGCCCTATGAAATTTTAAAATCATACCATCGAGTCGATGAAACCAAATTTTCTTTAAACAATGAGTTTTATATCATTTTTTCTATCATAAATTCACTTATATCAGCAATTTTGATCATCACTCGCAAAAATAATTTTCAGATGCAAAAAGAGATTTCAAATTAATGCAATGCAGTTTGTGATGTTATAATCGAAATACAAGTATTTTTTTTTATTTGTTCAAAATTTCATATTTAAAGCATAACTCAAAAATGGTTCTACATTTTTTTGAATTTTATTTTCAGACTCAGCGCCTGATTTTACATTAAAAATATAGCTCGGGCAATAAAGTTCAAGATTATCTAAAATTTAAGTGAACTACTTTGAAACTTTATTTTTCATTACAATTGTTGATTTTGGAACAATTTTTAAAATCAACATGAAAAATTCATTTAAAAATTCCAAAAAGTTTCAAACAACACTTGCACTGTAGAGAATACTCATGAGTAATGTATTCAAGGTGTGTTCTCTAAATTTCTTTTTAAAAAAAATATGATCCTGTTTTAGTTTATTGCAAGAAGTTACAGCTAATGGATTGAGGAACGTAGATATCTCTTCTTCCATTTCCCGCCTTATTTTCTTAACGATACTTTGAGTAGCTTAGAAAGACTAAATTTAGGAAATATCGTCTAGAAATTACCGAGTTACAACTGGTCAAATTTGCAAAATTATTATTTGGATTTTATCTCGGCCCATAGTTTCATAATATTTTATTTAACTTGTTTTTTTTTTAAAGACACTTGATTGAAAATATTAAAATACAATCATAATATAATTTAAGGCAAAAGTTTTGGAATTCGCATTGTTGCCATATTGAATTATAACTTAGAATACTGCTTTTTTCTTGTTTAAGTCTTATAAGAAAAATGCACCAAAATAGGCTTAATGTTTGGTTGATAAAACAAATGAAAGTTTGATTAACAACAATTCTATCATTTTTCAGATTTCCTAAAAATAAGAAAAGAATATAAAACAAGTTAAACTTATAGCTTAGCTAATTTAGAAATTACGTCAGCTACGAATGCGCCTATCTCAAAAACCATTCGTTTCATCGAAATTTATTCTATGAAGGAAAAGTAGGTTATCTTATTATACAGCTGTTTCGAAACTTACAAAACTTTATTATTTTTGAACCACTTAAAAGTGGTTTTAATGGAGTGTCCGCTGACAAATTTTAACAATAACGGAGATTATGCTTTTTAGACTTTAAAAAAAGCGCAAACCAAAATTTTGGTTTTGAAAATTGTGTTTTTTTGTCACAGTGGCAGAATAGGCAAATCATTATATTATTCACAAAACAACCAGCAAATACATACGAGGAACCTTGCCACGAGCAGACATGTTAAAGGAATTAACAGATAGAGTTTGTTTGAAATAGGGTTTTTTTCAAAAGTTTTGTCGTCCATCAGAAATCACCTGTCTCATAGCCTCGGTACTAGCTATACAGCTTACAAGCTCTAGAACTATCTAGAGCATCCCCCCCCCCCTTATGAAGACCCTCGCTATCGAATTTTGATTAAGGCAATGGAATTACTATCGGAAACCGACTCCATTGGTGAAGGTGTGAAGCTAAACCGTGCCGATGTACCTGGAAGGCTGGTGGGTCGTTAAGTCACGCCAGTCTCTAACGGTTGCCTGTGGGACACCGGGACACACCCCACAGTATCCCAGTCCTTGCTGCGCTAAGCAGGTCACTTGCGCAGTGGACCGCTTGTTACCTTGCTATTCGTGGGACTCAAGATGCAGAAAAACTCAAACAAAGACAAAAGGGACGGAACGGACAAAGGCGAGAGCCCGAATCCGTTCGGCGGGAGTAGCCTTAGGCGTTCGCCGGTTAGGCAATCTGCCAACCCGGTGGACCCGACGGCAACGTCGGTGGAAACACCGTGCGATGATCGTGCGGACCCGTACGAACAAGTACAGGAAGCGCTGGAGGACCTACTGAGCTCCCCGGAACTCCAAGATCCGGGAGCTCCAGTAGAGTTGGTCACGGCCATGGCTGGCATCGCTGACCTTGTGGAATGTATGAAGGGGAAGTCCAACATCCACACGGAAATACGCGAGAAGCTAGCCAGGGTGATGCAGCTTTTCATCGCAGCCAACAAAGCTGTGGTGGAACGTCTTGCGGAGCCCGAGGCCAGACCAAAAGAGCGAGGGCCGGCAGAGACCCCTCTGAGGGCGGACACCATCCGCCCGAAGACATCCGCCCGTAAAACATGTATTCAAAGTGGAAAAGTTTAAGCAGATTCCTCGAATTTTCAACGAAAAAGGCAAGTTTCCTAGTAAATTAAAAGATTTTTCGTGATTGTGACGTCACAGCCTGTACCAATACTAGAGCAGGGCTGCCTTGGCACTACCTTCTTTAAATAAATCTTGTTGCTTGTGGTAAAAAAGAACTAGCCTACTGCTTTCTTATTTATGAAAACATAAAAAGTTTTTTTTTTAATGAAATCTTTAAATCCATAATTTATTTTTTGAAACTTGTTGAAACAAAATTTGGCAACTTCTACGGTTTATTTTCAAAAGCTAGAAATGAAAAACATACCTTCTTATAAATGTAAAATGACTCAAACCTGAATAACGATATAAAACCTTTTTTTTTTTTCAAACAAAAAGGCCCCCCGGAGCCGTTTTATCCTACATCAAGATACTTTTTTCTGATCCTAAACTTGCTCCTTACCTCCTTATCAGGATTCTTATTTGAAAATCTTCTCAATCTTTATTTTGAGCCTTTAAAATCCTCTCAATCCTGGGCCTTAAAAATCTCCTTCATCTTTATCCTGGGCCTGATCTAATCCTGATCTTGATCTTTATTCTTATTTTTATTCTCATCCGTATCCTTTTCTATGATTTAGGAAACTGTTCTAGATCTTAATCTTGATTCTGGTCAGATCAAATAATATAAAGATAATAGCCGCAGCCCGTTTTGTAGAGGATAGCATTTAAATCTTCTAAGCCAACGGTCATAAGATCAAATCCCGGTGAGTTGGCCATTGCACACTGGTACAGAACATCAAGCGGAACTAAATTAATAGCGCCCAGGGATGAAAAGATAGACTTTTGATGTCTTCGACAACATTACATAGTTTTACAAGGCACATTCTTTGAAATAAAATATAGAGTCGAGGGGTCCACCAATCGCAAGATAAAAAAGCTAACTTTTTTGTTAAGCATTTTAGAGCTTTGATTTCTTCTAGAAAGTTGTTTATCTTAACAAAATACATAACTTTGCTGAACAAGCCAAAGTTCTACAATTTCATTCTAAGGAGTTACAATGAAAGTAAAAAAATAACCTTGAAAAAACAGATTTTTAAATCTGAAACGTTGTAGGTAAGACAAAACAATTTTCAGTCTTCGAAACAAAGTTGAAAAATGTTGAGATCTACAATTGTTTAGTACATTATGATGTGTTTTGAAATTGCTGAAGCGCTGTAGAAAGCATTTAGTGTAATATATTTACGATTTTCAAATAAAAGTTTATCGAATTGCGCAAATTTTCGCACCATCAGCCAATGTGGATTTTATTTTTTGTGTTAAGAGAAATCATCACCATATAAAACTAGCGTGGAACTCGGTGGAACTCGAAGCAATTTTAAGATTTAAAATCTAGTATTTTGTTCACAAATTTCAGTTTTTAGGCACTTTATTAGTTTCTTTGATGCAATTAACTTGCAGAATTTGAGAATACGAAATAATTAGATGATTTACCTGGTTTTCCGTTAAAAAGTTTATCAATAGAATCTGTACATCATTATATAAATGATATCTGTACCAACACGTGAAAGTGATTTAACTCCAATAGTAAAGTAGCTTTCAGCTTTCAGTGGCAGGCCAATTTTTAATCTTTTTAACGAAAAAAACACTTTTGAGATAATAATTTTTCGTTGGATTACAAACTTAATTTTAGTAAAGGATCTATGACCATTTTGATAAATTTGAAACGGAAAACCGGGTAAATCATCTAATTAAATATTACTAATTCTCAAATTCTGCAAGTTAATTGCATCAAAGAAACTAAAAAACTAATAAAGTCTCTAAAAAGTGATAATTGTGAACAAAATAATAGATTTTCAAACTTAAAATTGCTTCGAGTTCCACGCTAGTTTTATATGGTAATGGTTCCTCTTAACACAAAAAATAAAATCCACATTGGCTGATGGTGCGAAAATTTGCGCAATTCGATAAACTTTTATTTGAAAATCGTAAATATATTACACTAAATGCTTTCTACAGCGCTTCAGCAATTTCAAAACACATCATAATGTACTAAACAATTTTAGATCTTAACATTTTTCAACTTTTTTTCGAAGACTGAAAATTGGTTTGTCTTACCTACAACGTTTCAGATTTAAAAAACTGTTTTTTCAAGGTTATTTTTTTACTTTCATTGTAACTCCTTAGAATGAAATTGTAGAACTTTGGCTTGTTCAGCAAAGTTATGTATTTTGTTAAGATAAACAACTTTCCAGAAGAAACCAAAGCTCTAAAATGCTTAACAAAAAAGTTAGCTTTTTTATCTTGCGATTGGTGGACCCCTCGACTCTATATTTTATTTCAAAGAATGTGCCTTGTAAAACTATGTAATGTTGTCGAAGACATCAAAAGTCTATCTTTTCATCCCTGGGCGCTATTAATTTAGTTCCGCTAGATTGATGTTCTATACCAGTGTGCATTGGCATTGCCGCTGGTTGGAATGTCTGATTAATTCAGATAAATTATAATTGTGAAAGTTTAGGCTCTTTTGAAAATGTTTCTTTTCAAGAGTTTTGGGAAATTGTGAACAACATGAAACCGACAGCGGGCATTGATAAAGTCTCATTGAAAGTTTTCAAAGACTCTCTAACAGTATTAGCTAGAAAGTTGATCGAAATTATTAATACGAGTCTGCAATCAGGTATCGTGCCAGATACATGGAAGTTTTCGACTGTTATCGCTGTGCAAAAACAGAAGAATACGAGAGAAATAACATTATACCGATCGATAAACATGTTAGAGTTGCAAGAAAAAGTGCTAGAATTAGCGGGAAACAATTGGTAAATTTTATTGAGTCAGGAGACATTTTGATCAACGAACAGCCTGGATTAAGGAAAATTTGTTGTTACGTAACTGTAAAGGCAACATTGAAAAAGGCAACTACACAGTCTCTGTATTCCTTGATTTTAAAAGAGCGTTCAAAACAATTGATCGAATGAAGCTATTTGAAGTTTTAGTAAGAATTGGGATAAACGGCGCATCCTTAAAGAGGTTTCAAAGTTATTTGGGTTAAAGTCTAAAAGGAAATTATTTGGTTCTGCCTACTCGCAGTACAGAGAGAATAAATTGGGAGTTCCTCAATTCAGTGTCTTGAGACCAATTTTGTTAATTCTATACATCAAAGACCTGCAATTTTTTTGCGAGACGGTCACCTTAAATTGTTTGCAGATGATTAAGTGTCCTATTGGACTGGTAAAAACTTGGACCATTTACGAATTGCAAATGCTGATTCAAAAAACATTGCTGAGTTTTTGAAACAAAGACAATTGTGTCTGAATCTCGACAAAACCATCTGGATGGTAATTGGAAATCGCAAAATTGTCGATTGTCCCAGCTTACCGACTGATGGATGTTTAATTGAAAAAGTGTGCCAGACAAAATATCTTGGAATTCAAGTCGATGAAATGCTAAACTTCATTGATCACTATCAAGAAAATATCAATTTATTATGGTTTTCTTTGCCGAATAAACAGATTTTTGACTTTCTGGTTAAAAATTATTCATGTGAAGTCAGTTATTATGCCACATTTTGATTAATGCTCCAGAATTTTACTTCACGCTTAAGATTCGCAAATTAAGTGACTACAGAGGATCCACAACAAAAAAATGAGAATTTTAAAACGTTGTAATCGTTACACTCCTAGTGCTGAAAGATTAAGTTTCATTGAGATTCTGTATGTGTTTGTGTTTGCTAAGAAAAAAAAAACAATTTAAAAAAAAAACATTTATTTCCTGATAGGCATACTGGTTCAATTCCCCTGTTGATCTTGATTATTTTTTCAGATCATGATCCTGATTCTGATCGTAGTTCATTTCTTATCCAGACAATTAACCTGTTCGTAATGAGCCGAATGCAAATCATAGTAGCGATATCCTGATCAGATACTGCTGAACAATGAATGATGTTTGTAATATCATGTGAAGAGCTATTTACGATTAAATCCTTATTAAAAATCAAAATTTAGGATATTTTTATACAATTTATCAAATTCGACTAAGTGAATAACTACTTGAAAATCAAAACATTTGCAAGAAGACTAGAATGATTTAAGGAAATCATCAGATGGCCATATGCCAAATTTGAGCTAAATCTGACCACGAGAAAAAAGTTGTACTAAATCTCAAATGTGAAAAAGATTCTGAGACATTGTGTTCTAAAGAAGCATAAAAAACTAGCTTTTCATCAGATTTTTTTTCTTTACCAATCGATTGCATAATTATGTTCATTTTATGACAATTTAAATCAAGACTAACATTTCACCTGAAAACTGCAACATCATTGGACTTAAAACAGAAACACTTGAAATTCGAAGCAAAAAACCCTCAGTTTTTAATGTGTTTTAGAGGAAAAATCTCATTATTGATTGCTAGTTTGCAAAAAAAACTATCTAAAACTAATGTTAAATTTATATATCAATGGAAAGCCAATAACTTGACCAACAAAACCCATTCAAAAAATTATACGAACTCGGCCGAGCTCTCCAGGTTATAACTTACTGAAAAAAGGCATTATTTTGGATATTTTGTAGTATATCTCTTTTCTTAGCTGAAATATGTATTTGACATGTTTCACGAAATTGTTTGTTTCAACTATTTAAAAACTTGAACAACTTTTTAAAATGAACCAAATTTTTAAATCGTATACTAAAGAAGATTTCAAATAAATGCTTAAAATTACTTGTATTAATTTCAAAATGATCGTAACTTTTATGATTTTCATGTTATCTTGATGGTGTCTCCAACAAAGTTTCTTAAAATAATAAGCTCTATAACTTTTGTGAAGACATCAAGTCTCTTAACTAATTAGTTAAAAAAATAGTTTTTTTTATTTCTCTTCCAGGTGGAAAATCACTTTTTTCTTTCAAAAATTCGATAGATCATCAAAACATAAGAAAATTTTGTGAGATAATCAAATGTCTATCGTTAACCGTTTGTACGCAAATAATTTTGATCGCTTATTAGGGGCATTTACCCTTATGTGCACCGTCCCGTATTGTACAGTAGAATGGCAATGCATAATTTCCTAGATAGTCGATTTTTGGCCGTTTTTTTTTTTCAAATTTTCAACATATCTTTTTGAAAAAAACCTCAACTTCAAGTTTCAATGCTCCAAAAGTAAGAACAATACTTGCAATTGTAGATGAAATAGAATCATTTTCGTGGGAGTAAAAAAATAGGGATATATTTGAAGTTAAGGGAGACTTGATTCTTAAAAAAAAAGGAAAAATCAAACAAAAACCCAAGACAGAATGTCAATTGACTATTTGTTCTCATTTCACAATTAAAAAGGGTCAGCAGAAACAAATTCAATAATTTTGCCTCAAACTTCATGTTATCCACGATCCATTAAGAAGAAGAATATGCCTTTTCAAACTATATATAGTGACTCTATAGCGATCAATTTTACTCATAATGAACATTTTTGAAAAACATTTTCTGAAAAAAATTCAGAGTTTTCCATTACTATGAAAATATGAAATTATTAAGTTTATATCATACTCTAACGATTAATATATTGGAATAAAAAAATTATTTATTATTTTTCTCATGCAAGAAACATTGCAAAACAAAGCTCACTAGCTAAAAAAAATATTTTGTTTATATTTTTCGAGCTAAAATCATTGTAGCAATCGTTTAGCACATTTTTCTAGAACATTTAATCTTTATAAGTCATTCCAGTTTTGAGATATATGTAGCAATCCCCAGGGATCAAGTATCCTCATTCTCTCCTACTTCTGGGCTCGAACTCACGGACATCGACTCAGGAAGCAACTGACTTGCCAACTGAGCTATATCACAAGCCCCTGCCCCCTTAGATTCGAGATATCACGGGATTTCAATGTTTTATGCATTTTTAAGTCATTTGGCTTCTGTTGAAACCCCTGGTTTCTGCTATAAAATAACCCACCAGAAAACTTCTTCGCACGAACGCCCATGTATTTTTTGACAAGTATAGTTTCTGACAAGCTAGACACATCACACTAAACCACATTTTTTCTGAAAGTCGAGCATCTCGAGCAAGAGTGAAATATTTTGCGTTTCCGCCATTCGAAGCTAGTGATATATATTTTATTACCTTTGAGGATTTTCTTACACTACAATCCGTGAGTAATCATGCAAAATACCGTCAATTGATTATTCTAAATGAATGTATTTCCTACCTAGAACTAAGTTTTCGATCTTAAATATTACTACGTTGTTTCTGCAAGTCATTCGAGCCGTTTCAATAAGAGCAGTCAAAAATTACCGAATCCGGAATACCGGAATAAGTAAGTTGACCAGTAAAATGCTAAATAACCTTTCCTTCGTTAACCAATCATTATTTGTTAAACTAGGAAACTGCTCTTTTTCACAAACACGCACTTAACACAGAACATTTACAATTGGAAAAGGAAACTAAAATTGTAGGTATTCACACAAATCTAAAATATTTACAATAACTAATTATATAAAATAAAATTTACAGTTTGAGCTGCTGTAATACAAGCTGCTACGAAAAATAGTTTTTCGTTCTACAATTCCGAACAGCTGCTACGAAAAATAGTTTTTCGTTCTACAATTCCGAACAGCTTCAAAGTAAAACTTTTGGCTTTTACGTTTTCCTCGCTTAGGTGATTTTTGAGGGTCCAAAAATTTTTTACAGGTCAGAAATTTGGACCAATCTAAAAATTTGTATAATCGGTTTTCGAAATTCTACATGACCCATTTGACAGCCACCCTACTGTACAGTTTCAACCCCAAGTTTGGATAACGCTAACACACGACATATATCCCAAGAAGTGTAATGTTAATACGGCGTGCAATTGCTCTTTAGCTACCGAATCTGTCAAGAATATTTGTCAGATGCTGGCACCTTTGCGCAGTTGCTCGCATAATAATGGAAGGAAGTCTCGTCTCTTAGTGCCTTTTGCTCCTTGCTACATTGCAAAACAAACGCTCCAAGTTCACCTTCGTCAGATCTGTATGCAGCTACGTTAGAAAGACATATTTGCACCTGTACAAATTTCAATGAATATAGATTGAGCTGGCGGTGGTATTGAATTTGTCTTCTTGTAAAGGAGAGGAAGGTGATATGAGAATTGACACAGACAGAAGACATATGAGCTGAATGGTATATTTCAAGGTGGATATAGCTAGTTGCACTTAGTCATTTCAGATTTTACTGTGCGATATCTTTATAACAGTTGAAGTCTAATAAACGGAAATTTTATAAAGTGGATTCATAAAAGTTTCGATAAAACAACAACTTTAACATTCATCACCCATCTACTAGTTTTAAATCGAAATAAAAAATAACTCAAAAATCAACCGATCCAATAATAGGACTGATACTTTCCAACGATTCACTCCCCCGCAAAAACGACACCGTCGTCGACACACCACTAAAACTGAGTCAGTCGCTCGCTACACTTTCTCCTATTGAGCCATCGCTGTTTCCGAATAAATTACTCTGCTAGTGCAAATATTTGCTGAAATATTCATTCGACGAATTAGAATAGGAATGAAGTGTGCCTTCAGGGAGGGAGGTTTGTAAAAAGCTGTTGGGGCGGTGCGGTGTGAGAAATTCCCATTCAAGTTCTAAATTTCCAAGGAATATCATCTCTACAGCAGAATGGGGAAAATGGCGCCTGGGAAAGTGAAAGTTTTTCGCCTCTCGGATGTCACTCAGTCGAGTCGTTTGACGGTTGGTTATCCAAAGTTAGTTTCCCTATATAGGGGAGTCTGGTTGACTTTTCGCAGCAGCAGCAATTCAAGTTGTATTTCTGTCGTGAAATTGAACTAGTCACTGGTTGAGGATGGCGAAGACTGGTTGTTCATAAATGGCGCTCGAAAGTTGTGACTCTCCTCCAGTTTGAGGCGGGATGAATAAATTAATCTATTTGAGAAGAAAATTGAAATTGATTTTTTTCATGGGAAAAGTTGAATTGACTTGAACGGATTGCTGTCAACATATATGACCCTGGGGATTAAGTTGGTTTAAGAAAATTTCAAAGAAGATGAGTAGTTATTTTATTATTTTAGGTTGAAATAATCTTTGAATCCGTCTAAGCCAGATAGGCAAAACCCCATAGCCGTAAATTTCAATATAGGTAAACACATTCCAAACTAGAATCATAGCAAAATCTGGAGAATGTTGGTTATCATAATGCTACTGTGTTTGTGGAGTAAACAAAAACAGGATAAGCTTTTGGAGCTCCAGGATCGTTTTGCAAGCTGCAGACATTCAATACAGATCTATCTTTCATTAGTACTTCTTAATAATGAAACGTTTTTACAAAGGACAATTTTGTTAATTTATTTAGTTTAAGTTTTAAATTTTAGTTTAAATTTGATTTCAAATACGCTGATTAATACACTCCTATAGACCTTAATATAGGAGTGTATTAATCAGCGTATTTGAAATCAAATTTAATTGAAAAAAAAAACTGTTTAGTAAGATAAAATTAGCATGAATTCTTTTCTAACATGGCGACCGTCAGAAATTCGTTTAAATCATTTCTCACATTTAATGATTTTAATACAATAAACTTAATTCCAAAAAATCGATCGCGTTTTGAAAGTGCATTCAAATTTCAACAATCTATAGTTCCATTTAAAATTTGAAAAAACTTTTCAAACACTGGAAGAAATTACTACTTTTTTTAAGGTTTCTGTTAAAAAAAACATCATCCATATTTTACTATCAAATTAAAGTCCCAATTCCATTGAAAGCACCCAATGAAATACTCAAACTTCACAGGACGACAAACTACAATATCCAACATCATCAAATGGATCGAAAGGGGAGAGTGAAATTTCACGAGCGCTCCCAAACTCAAACAAGAAGTACATCTCCTGGGAAAACAACACGAACAGAAATAATTTCCGTTTAATAGGAAATGACTACCAGTCAGCCAAACGAACCGCACCAGTTCCTGGTCCTACTTCTTGCAGCACTGGGTGGTTGTAACGGCCAATGGCAGATTCACCCCCTTCCGGTGACGCCGCCATCTCGATCCTTGGATGGACGGATGGATGCGCTTGAAAGTTCCCTTCGGTAGATATTTGTTTTTAAAAATAAACATCCCTGCAAGCAAACTCTGAGCTTGCTTGAAATCGGTTTGCAGATCAGATGGTTGTATTACAAGATCGAAAATTAAAACTATTTTTGCTAAGAAACATCTTTAACGCTTGAATTTGTATGCCTTTGTTTCATATTATAAAATTAAGCTATTGATTTTTATTTTAAATTTAGCGTTGCATATAAAATACACACAAATAAAAAATCGAACCATCAGTTTGGTTCAGAATTTAATGACGATATCATTTATTTTTCTAGTAATTTCTTTAAAATTTTTCAACCCATAAGTACAGTGTAGCAGCAAGTTTGAGTTTTAATTTAAAATTCAAAAAAAAATGTACTCTTAATTCCAATTTAATATTGGATTTTGTTCATGCTCCAGATTGTTATTTAAAGATTCGAAAGTCATCAGTTTTAAATTATATGATTCGTTTATAAAAGTAGGTACAGGGCCTTAGGAAGAAGCGGCTCAGGGGGTGGGGGGTGGCAATTTTTTTAACATGTTTGCTTGATCAACGCATACATATGTAGTGTATAGAAAAAGAGATCCATATTATTATTCAGTTTTGAATGATATTACATTAAAAGTCGACAGATATCCCCTGCCATTTTGTCGCAAACCAACTGCTGTAATGATGCGAGACCAAGATGACCTAGCCTCACATGCCATTTTTTTGTTGAATGGCTTCCAAGCAGCACTTTCCGATGAGACTGAACAGACCACAGAAAATCAAGGCAGTACAAGCTGTCAACGATTTTTCCTTCAGCAAAAACCTTCCCAGAATACTCGAACCGAACTTGGTTGCCCAGAAAAATCATCCTTTTCCCGTTCTCGGTGCATTTTCGAACTGAGAGTGAATTCTCTTCCAGTTCGGTTATAAAAAGAACGTTGTAGAGTATTATGGGTTTTATTGATTTACCAACTACGCTGTTCAATATAACTTTGCCAGTTTTTTTTAGCACTTAGACTCTCGACAGATGAAGCCGTTTCTATAATAACGGGCTCGGTAAGATCTTCGACATCCTGGAGCAGTCCTTCATCCTGGACCATGTGCTGGGTGGCGCCGGAATCGACGATAATGATTTTTCCGCGTCGGCCTTTAAGTTGAGCTGGGCAACGATTTTTGTAGTGACCCGGCTCGCCACACCCGACGCAAATTATCTTCTCCGCCTTTCGAGCCTTCATCGCAGAGTTTGGTGCTGAATTTCTTGTTGGAAAGTCCCCTCGACTTTGAAATGCTTGCTCTGCGTCCAGGAACATTCTTTTCAGCTCCATTATTGGTTTCACGCAAAGGTCCGCAATCGGTAGAACGGTCAAAGCCCCTTTTACGAGATTGTAGTAGTTGGGAACCGCTGAGATAAGCGTGTAGACCTTTTCATCCGCCAGGATGTTCACACCCATGCGCTCAAGCTCCCGAACGATCAGATCGTATTCCTCAAATAAATGACTCAACGATCTGATGTTCCTCCGATATTTGAGGTCATGTAACCTGTCGCGCATCGCTATCCAAGAATGGGTGCCAACGCGCTAGTAGGTCTTCACCAAGATGTCCATGACCTCCTTCGCATATCGTACCCCGATTATGCGGTTCAGGACGATGTTGATGACGGCCATCACGATCTCGTCCAGTGCTGCGGAGTCCTCGTTATTGCGCTTTCGGAGGGCCACCAGGCGCCGTTCCTCTTCTGCGGTCTGCTTCATCGGAATGTCGCAGTCGTTTTCCTCGGGGGTTCGCACCATGGTGTGGATGAGGTTTTTAGCAACTAATCGCATGCTACCCGCAGCGTGACTGGTGACGACATCGAGAGTACCCCTCTCAGAAGACGGCCCTCCCCAGATTTGGCAACTGGCGGAGTCGAGAGTAACCCTCTCGTATACCGACCATTCCCGGGCTTGTTTCTTGGCTGCTGGTTCCTTCGGATTCCTGGTGGACTTCGCTTCCTTCTTAGGGGCCTGGATGACCACCTCGGACCTCGATTAATGGATGACCTCTTCGGATCTTGGCTGACCTCTTCGGACCTTTGGATGAGCTCTAGGACCTCTGGCTGACCTCTTCGGACGTCTGGCTTGCTGGAATGCTTGGAATTTCTATAGAGAGTACCCCTCTCACGCTATCTCCTATTCCTCACCAGATGTGTCTGGGCCCATAACCTTGTCGCTTAACCCAGGTTACAGGAAACCCATTCTATTTCTCGTAAAAATGGGTCTTCTGGAAGACAGCTATCGCCGAATGGATGGCAGCCCTGGAGAAGTAAGTGGCATTGGGAACGGCTGACTTACCCTAGGTTACAGGTTTCGTGACAAAAACGTTCACTGGACGTATGACCGTTATTGCATTGGTATACCGCAGAAACGCGAACACGGATAGGATAGACATCGGAAATTTTACTTCGTGGTCAACAAAACGTCAGCAGACGGTCAGTCTGTCATCGACCGAAGCTGAGATAGGAGCTATTTGCCATGCAGTCAAGGAAGGTTTGTGGTTAACAAACTTCCTAGTTGAGTTGGGCGTGGTTAGCACTCCTTTCACGTTAATGGAGGACAACATCCTTTGCATCCAGTATCTGGAAGAAGCGCGGACTAATCAGCAGCATTCATCAGGGAGATCGTAAGAAGCGGTCAGCTTTCTTTGAGACACATCTCTACTGAGGATCAGGCAGCTGATGCATTCACGAAGGCGTTACCAAGGGCGAGGCACTTGAAGCTGTTCAGCATTCTCAATTTAGCAATTTAGGGGACGTGTTGAAACTTACAATTTCCTCCAGCCCAGCAGCAAACCTTTGCTGCCACGAGCAGAACCAAAACATTGTTTGTTTTGGTTCCTATTGCTTGTTGTTCAATTCGCAATCGACAACAATAGATCAATGATTGCTGATGACAGGTGATGATGATAAACGCGGTACAAAGGTTTACATCATCACACGGTTAGGCGAGACTTCTCAAATTGGGTTAGTCGTAACACAACAGTGTTGCCAGATATTCTGGGTAAGAATATCAAAGTACTCATTGAGAAATGAGTGCTGTCTCGGTTAGAGAATATAAGAAGTCGAAAGTGACAATTAGCTATCGCTAATTAATCTAGTTGTATTCTACTGACCTCCCAGACGAAACATGAATAATGACAACTCTATTTCACCACTGAAACCTGCGTTTTCAACAACAATAAATTTTAAAACTCTATCACCACCCAAAGACCTCTGGATTAGAAAAATACATATATAGATTTTAAATCTTTATACATTTAACTATCCATCATTTGGTAATTATTTCCCTTGTGACTATCGGGAAGTAACATTAAGAGTTAAGACAGAGAAGTCAAAATTTCAAAAAAAAAACAGAATTAAATTCAAACTCCATGGAGATACAGACAGCTTAACAGTGAAAACCAAAAATCGGATTTTATTCAGACCCAAAATTATAAGTATCAAATTAAAATCGTGATTCAAATTACAAATGAAATTCAAAAACTTAATTGAGAATCAAAGTCACAATCAGAAGAAAGCCGATATTGCAAAATTCGTAATTCAAATTCAAATGTATATTTCAGTTTCGCATCTTTAAAACACAAAAAAAAATTGTGTTCATGTAAGGTGTTGATATTTTTAAAATCTATCTAATGCGGATTAAAGCTTAAAATTGAAAATCTTTTATTTATTTAAAAAAAAAAATAGAAACATTAAGAACCTTTTGTCAAAAATTCTTCTAAATCTAACAAATGTTACCTTCATAAACAATAGATCAGAATGGAACTTAAATTTTCAAGACACAGAATGGGATAAAATTTTATTGAAATTATAAAAATATTCATGATTATAGAATCGCTTAATAAAATTCGCAATTGAACTTTGAGAGCGTTATATAGGTAATAATAATTTGTGAATGGCCATGTTGAGAATAATATGCTGATATCCGGGTATTTATTTCCTTAAGAATTTATAATTTTGAGAATTGTACTTCGGAATCAAAAGCGCGAAGTAAGGGCTTAGATAGTTGGTAACTTTCTGTTTGATTTTCAAATCCTAGATTCAAATTGGAATAAAAATACAATAGCGGAACTCAGTTTTGTCGATTGATCCTTTAGTCAACTACAGTTACCGTTTTATTTTTTCAAACTTACAATGGGTGTAGGGTGTATTAATCAACGCAATTTTCAATATTGATCGAAAAATTAAGATTGTTTTCGCATAATTCATACTCATACTTATGCTTACACAGTGAGCATTCCAGATTTCCTGGTTTTATTAATTTTAATCCCAAAAAAAAAATCAAGACCGAGAAAAATATCGATTTAAAAGGATTTTAAATGTGTTACTTAATTTTCTTCACCATTTATAATTTCTGCTGATTTTGTTCAAAAATCTGATAATTTCTGTATTTTTTTTAAAGTTGACAAATTTAAGAAAAAGTGAATTTATACATTTTTTATGAGGAGAAATTACTTCCTTATCATTGAATTATGATTTATTCTTTGCAAATTCATGGATTTTTTTTCATAAGAAAAAGAGATGCATTATTTATTGTAGGGTATGCATTGCAGATTCCCCGGATTTATTCGGACAACCTGGGTTTTCAAAGAAGGGTGGACAAACAAAGCAAATTTAGGCTTATTTAGGCAAATTTGGCTGATATTTCTGTGCTTGTTTCATCCAAATGTTGACAAGAGTTTTGAACGCTGCTGACGTGTTTCGATAAAACAAATGTTTGGGGGTTTTAGTCACTTTTTTAAAATAATTTTTTTTTCGAATTATCATTGAATTCTGCTAAGTAAGACTTGTCTGGATTTTATAAAGGGTGATACAGTCAAAATTTGGTCAAGGGAAAACGCGTGTAAATCGGTGAAATCGTTTATTTAAAAAATCAAATTCAATTTCTTTTTCAAGTTTAATTAGTATAAAATTCAGGAAAAATATTCAGTTAGGCTTCCGCTTTTCCAAATCCGAATTTACGGGCCTTTCGCTTAACCCCTGCCATCAGATTTTGTACAGCCGCAGAAAGCCAGTTTGCCTTGAACTGCTGCTCGTCATTAGCAGTTTGTTTGGTCTTCTTTATGTTCTGCTTGACAATAGCCCAGTATTTCTCAATTAGGCGGAGCTCTGGCGTGTTGGGAGGGTTCTTGTCCTTGGGAACCACCTGCACGTTGATGGCGGCGTACCACTCCATGGCATTTTTACAGATGCCAAATCCGGCCAAAACAGTACGGAATAACCGCGTTTCTGCATGAAAGGCAGCAGACTTTTATTCAAACACTTTTTCACGTAAATTTATTGGTTGACAGTCCCGGAAGCTATGAAAATGCTGCTTTTCAAGCCACAGGAACAGATGGCTTGCCTAACCAGATATTTCTTCGCGAACTTTGACAGTTTCATGTGCTTGAACATATCTGCTACCTTTCCCCTTCCTTTTGCCGAATAAAACTCCTGTCCCGGAAGCTGCCTGTAGTCGGCTTTGACGTAGGTTTCGTCGTCCATTACCACGCAGTCAAACTTCGTCAGCATCGTCGTGTACAGCCTCCGTGATCGCACTTTGGCCGTCGTATGTTGTTTATCATCGCGATTTGGAGTCACTACCTTCTTGTAAGTCGATAGTCCGACTCGTTTTTTGGCTAGATGCACGGTTGTAGACGATACACCCAGCTTATTTGCGGCATCTCGGAGAGAGAGGTTAGGGTTTTGCTTCAAACTACCCGCAACTCTCTTTGTCGTCTCAGCGGCTTCCAGTTTTTGATTTCCCCCCGATCCAGACTTCCTGGCTGTCGACAAACGTTCCCCAAACACTTTAATTACATTTGTAACGGGTGATTTGGCAACTTTTAGCGATTTTACCAGCTTTGCGTGCGAGTAGCTCGGATTTTCGCGATGCGCGAGAGAAATTTTGATACGCTGCTCTTCTTCCTTGGACAGCACTTTGACAACTGAAGAGTGAATTCCAAAATCAAAATAGGAGCAACATTCTACACACACACACCTTCAAAATGAGGGGTGTTCAGGTTTTTTAATGGAAAATTGAAAGAAATACGTCAAGTTGATATTGACCAAATTTTGACCGTATCATCCTTCAAGATACTGATTCTAATCCTGATCTTCATACTGATACTGAAATTGATATTTGATCTCTATAATTATCTCGTTTTCGTTGAAAATGATGACTGAAAGTTGTTTTTTTTTTGGTTTCGATTATAGTTGCTTTACCATCTTTATGGCATTCGCGACTTTTTATCAACTTTGCAGTTGGCGGACAGTTATTGAAAAACTTATCCGGTACAACTGGGCTTGAACTCGCGGACATCTGCTGTACGATGTTTGTTTTCCAAACAAGCAAAGCAGTCTGATAAATGCGAACATTAGTTTATGACCTATCCTGGATGGATAATATTTAAACTTATTTTCGGATTAATCGGAAACCTTTGCTTGTTTGAAAATCTCTCGTTTTTATCATTAGAAAAATCTTCGAAGATCTTACGTTCAAATCTATGTAGGTCTGTGTTAGAGAAGATACTTCAAAAGTAAAATCGATCAGTTTCAAGCAGTTTGGTATTTTAATTTTAAGGTTTTCAAAAAAGTAAAGTCGTGTTAAATTTTACATTTTTTCATACGAAGGTCTTGATAAATGACAAAATAAGCTACAAAGATGGTACCAGGGCCGTTGGAAGAACTGCTTTATGGGGGGAGAGGGATTTTTTTTCAATTTTTATTACATTTTTTTAACAGGATTAAATAGATAATTCATTCACGTTACACTTTATTGAAACATCACAGACTTGACTAATTTCTCTCATTTCCATTTCACAACACTTTGAATAGTTTCAGCTCATATTCCAAAAATGCTTAAAATGCTTTTCAAAAAAAATTTCTATTATTCCAATGAATTTTGCGAATCCCTTTTCTGAAATCAATCAAACTGTTGCTATCATTTTTACTGTAGTTTTTTTTTAAATTAAAATGAATGGCTTCGACCGTCAGCCACAAGGCTGCCTTAATCCTATTTTTATTATCATCAATCTTCTAATATAATAACTCTGGGGTTCAGTGACAAAAGTTCTCCTATGATATTTTGCTTGAAAAATGCCTACAAAAAGAAAAGTGATAAAATGTTTTTCTAAGATTATCTCATTATTCAGCTTTAAGTTCTTTTATATTAATAGATTCATTTAAAATCATCACTCTCGAAAATCAGTCCTAAAAGCGAATTTTTAAAGCTTTCAAAAATAAATGTGGAATGGTTTCATTTGAAAGAGAAAACTTGTTTGGGGAAATTTTTAATTTTATATTCGAATCTGAATTCTGCATTTTGAGCCTGAATAAAAAAATCTGAATTCCTCATTTGAAATCGATATCTGAATTTTCATTTGAAACAAAGATTTCCAATAATGATGAACCAAAAGAGGCATTTTATAACAGAATCTGTAAACAGAAATCTTTTATTTGAATTTTGAATATATGATTTCTGAATTCTTTCTTCAACTATTAATTTCTTATTCAACTAGCTAGTGAACCTGAATGATGATTCCGAATGATGAAACTCTGATATTTGAAATCTGGAACACCGTTATGATTATTTTTTAAGTTTCAATATTGCTTTAGAATTAAAAGTAAAAATTTGAAATTGATATCTTGAAAATGGATTGTCATTTTAAATATTTTCGTTTAATATTCCGGAATGATAAGCTTCGAACATGGAAAATGATTATAATTTAAGTTTTAAATCCAAAACTTAGGGGAGGAGCGGGCTATATGCGCCTATTAAGCAGAACACTGATTTAATCAAATATCACATCGAATATGTGTACAAAAACTATATACACGTGTGCAGGCATCTGTTTTCTATACAATGGAGTAATTTTTATGTTAAAATTTTCTTCTGTTTCCAAGAAAACGAATTTATTGTAAGTGTTGTCTAAAATGCCGAACCTTAAACCGTGCGGGCTAAATGCGCCTATTTATGTTTTGAACAAAATTTTTGTTTTTTGGCAATATTTCCGTTTAATTTCATTGAAACTGCTAGAAAGTAATAATTTCCGTACGACAAAGCTGAAGTTTTATAAAAATCTATGTATATTTTAATTTTGTGGAATAAAACAAAAGTTAGGGTTGCCATGCTATGGAGGCAGTTCATCCATGAGAAAAATTTTATCAAATCTGTCTTTAGATCTTCAATTCTCTCTTAAGATGTTATTCAGAGCTTAGATTTGAAGGATCAGTGATAAAAATCATTCATTTATTCTATTTTACCTGTTATTTTAGGATGGAGGCATTTTACAAACATGATGGGGGCATACAAAAACACTCTATTATTCCACTGTATAATCATTATTAAACGTCCACAAAAGCTGAAAAATGTTTAAGTTCTTAAGTTCATTTGAGTAAGAAGCAAAAACCTTCCTAGTTTTTGTTGTAAACTTCTTTACGTATAACTTTTAAAAGTCGAAATATTACATCAAAATGTATCAAAACCTTGTATGATTTTTTAAATTTTTTTGAGTTTATAAATTCATAAAATTCTTTATTGCCTTATGTTCTAAGCGTATCACCCTCAAAATGCATTGGTCAGATAAGCTGTCTAGTCAGCCATTTCGCCAAACAGCCGTAGGGTCATTTAACCCGATAGGCCCATTTAGGAAACCTTTCCCCTATATTCGAAAAAGGGTACCACCCCACTTATGAACCGAATTCAAAATCAAGAATAATATACTGGATACAGATTCTACAATCCGGTATTTTTTTTTTCTAAAAATTCCCAGAAACTCTAATTTTCGTTGGCTGCTCAGAATAAAACTTAAGTCAGCGCTCTCAATTATTCCAGATTCCGAGTAAATAAACACGACTTCATTTCTTTTCGTAAAGCACTTTTTCAGTCTTGAGTGTATTATTACGGTTGTGCTGAAAAAAGGTGATAAAGCCATTTCCCTTTGGGATTTTATAACGATTCAAACCAACCTACCATCATCATCGCATTCATCGTAGCCAACGAAATAAAAAGCAACAACCTCCCCTAAGAATCCCCCAAACACCCCCAACAGTCCAACCCTTCTTTCATTCACCTCGGAGAAGAAAAACCACTGGCTGACTGACTGACTGACTTGGGAAGGAAACTTTCCTCGACTAAGTGACAGACTCCTTTTTCCTGGATGGCGGTGAAGAGGTTTTGTGACCGACAAGAAATTGTCGACGGGAGCTCATTTTTAAATGTGGGGCCAGCTTCCACCCACCCAACTCAGTCATTTCCACTTTCGCTTTTCTTAACATTGGTTTTGTTAAGCGCCCAGGAGAGGAAAAAGGGAACCGGAAATCCAAAGAGTAAGGACAAGGCGGCAATTGAGCGGGGTTTAGTTTCCACAGAAAGAAGGAGAAGGCTCGATAAACAGCTTTTTATCATGAGCCTTTTTCCTCAAAGACTCCTTTTTCCTAACTGACTGCCTGGGTGATGTGGAAGGACTTTGAGGAAGGTCGGAGGATCTTTTGCGATGTTTTGCTCTTCAACTTCTTTTGAACGAGCCTTCTCGTTGGATGAGGCAAATGATGGCTCAAGAAGTGGATCTCTCTTCCGGCGGGCTCGAGCCAAACTGTCGGTGCGTAAAATTAAGTTGTTTTAGGCTGTCGTTTCTCCTTTTTTTAATCAGACCATAACTGTGAGAAAGTAATTATGCTGCGAGTTAATGAGCAGTTGGTTCGCGGTATTAACAATCTGCTGCTTGCTGGAACTGCTTACTGTTGGAAGCCAATTCGAGATGAATGTTGTGAAATTTATCAGAACTTCTTAGCTATCTGGGAAGGTCTCAATAAAAGAACTGAGAGAAATATTTACTATTTGAAATTAAGTTTAAGGAGCTTAAACTAAAAAGATTCATTGAATTTAGATAACCCCAACAAACCACATTTAATAAAACCGTACGTCTAAAGTAATGTGATTAATAAAATTAATTAAGGAAAAAAAATCAGACCCACGTATGGGCTCGTATGCAGTAGATCGGAGATGAGCAACCCGCGAGACATGTTTGTGCGGCACGCGAAGCTTTATTTGTTTTATCTATTTATTTCATGATTTTTTTTTCAATTTTTTTCCATCAAACAATGATATGTCAAAAGGCATAGTCAGTGTTCGGCATCGCTAACTGAAAAATAAGCGCCGCTAGTTAAATCGCTAACTCATTCAAAGATAGCGATCGCTAATTCAATACGCTAAATGTGCCGAAAAAGTTATCGCTTTAAGCTTAAAGCGCTAATCGCTAAGCGCTAACTGCTGAACAACATTTAAGCCGGAACAAATATTAAATTCTTCTTTTGTTACGCCCTTCCCCCCTTCGATTTATTCAACTACCCAAGCGGGAGTAAATAAAGTTTCAAGAATTTCATTTGGATAAATTCGATAAATTGCTCGATTTTTTTTTACAAGCAGCAAAACATAACTGTCTAAGAGGGGAATTGTATCATCTCTGTGTTCTACAGATAAAAAAATTCTGAATTATTGAACAATTACCAGAACAAAAAACAGAATGTGAAAGATGGAAACTATGCTTTTTTTTTTTTTTTTAATTTTGATTAAAATTTTAATCGATTTATAGGTTTTGTGCAAAGTAGATGGTATGCAATTTCGTTGCAAACAATCTTTTGTGCAATTCATTCTCTTTTTTGCATTATTATTACATTATCCTCATTTAAAATCTTTAATCTGTTTTCCCCTTTTTTAAACTAGCAATAAACTAGTAACAACTTAAAAAAGTCAATTAATGCTATGGTGATTTTATCTTATTTTTATTTGAACTGATCTGTATAATCTCTAAAAAACTGTATTGTGAAAAGTAAATATCTCAACCACTTTAAAATAAACGCTGATTAAGGGACGTTAAACATAGATTTACATTTTTTAACACCTTTTATTGTTATCTTCTTCTGTAAATGCTTTCGGATCTTTTTAATTCGCTAGATCAATCAAAACTTAGCGGCAAAATTAAACCGCTAACAAAAAGTTAGCGGACTAATTAGCGATTAGCGGATTAGCGTATTTGTGCCGAACACTGGGCATAGTTATGATATCTTGATGAAATATGCACGTCATTTATTTGCAGTAGCATTTGCCCACCATCATTCAGATTGTTAGCATTTACTAGCATAAGCATTTTTTGTGTTCTTTGAAATGCATTGATTTAACATATTGGCAAAAAGAAACATTGAAGTTTTTTTTTTGTTAAGATTACATTTTCCCTAATGAATCGAGTACCATTATAAAATTCATATGCATGAAAGCGAGGCGGGAGAGCAAACAAAAAATCGAAAGGATACAGATGATCACAGGCATTTCTTAGTCCGTTATTGAGATCAGTTTTTTTACGTTTAAGGCGAAGATCAAATTGAATGATAAAAATGCTGAGCAGATTATTTTCATTTTGGAAATTTCTTTATTCCATCATCTTTGAAAAACATTTCTAGTTTTGTTATAAGCACTCAAATGCTGAAAAAAATAAAACCAATATCGAGTAAAACATTTCTGTTCTTCAATATTCAAAAAACTCCCTCATTCTTAGTAGGTATCATGAAAGTAAAATTAAATTTTAACCCTTGCCCCTTAATACGGCCTTGGGTTCTGTTTAACTATCGCCCAATATTGGGCGACCCGCGATTGGGCGACGTTCTGGTGTGTTGGAAGGGTTCTTATCCTTGGACACAACCTGAAGGTTGTTAGCGTCACACTACTCCATGACCTTTTTTCTATAATGGCAGGATGTGAAATTCGGCCAAAACAGCACAGACTAGTCATGTTTCTTCAGAAAAGGCAGCAAACGTTTTTGAAGACACTTTTTCACTTAAATTTTCTGGTTGACAGTCCCGTTTGCAACGAAAATGTCCCGTTTCAAGCCACAGGTACAGAATGCTTGCCAACCAAAAACACAAATGTTAATGGTTTTTCTTTCATATCCATCTGGAAATCTGAAATTCTAAAAATTGAAACTTTAAGCAAAGGTATAAATGATAAGATATGGAAATAAGAGACAGGTTTGAATGCCCATATCAGGCAGGTTTAATGTCTCTACCAAGGAAAAATAGATTAGCCAAATTATTTTTTTCGTTTTTCATTGAAAAATTAAATCTACGCTTTAATAACAACCTTACAGTGAAAGTAGAAGAGCTTAACGTTAATCAGATAAAAATATGATATAAACAAAATATTACCATGAAATATGGCCATATGGCATCCCTGACTATGTTTTATGCAAAAATGAACTAGTGATATCTAAAATTTTGCCAAAGTTTCAGTTTTGACGCATGCTTAACATCAGTTTCTACCATTTTCAGTTAAATTTTACTAAAATATTGCAAGATGAACTGAAATATAGCTTAAAACATATACAGCACCTTTCATAATTATATACAAAGATATTGAAAGCACGCGCACTGTCACTTCGACTTTGAATTTCCATAACTTTTTACTCTGATGCTTTTTTTAAACAAATTTTCTGCGTTAGATAGATCATTTATCAAAAAAAAAAGTCTGAGCTTTCTGGAGTTGTTGTGGCCTGAGATCAGTAATTCTACGAAAATCGGACTTTTTTCATTCAAATTGCAATATCTAAGAAACTACGCTACAGTTTTTTATTAAAATTGTGATTGTTGAAATATTAAGTAAGCATGTCTGAAGTTTTTCAAAAGTTCTATCGATGGGATCAAAAGCTACGCGAGGTACAATATTTCACGCATGGTCAGGAGGAAGAACTCAAACCGACAATTGAAAGGTTCAGCGTGCACCAGCTGACCAACGAATACGGCCTAAGACTCATAGATTTCGGCGCCTCCAAACGAATGACCGTACGTAGTACCTAGTTACGTAGTACGTAGTTTGCTATACGATGAGTCAACTAAGCCTCCAATCGAAGAAATCTCAAATGAAGCTAATTACCTTCGATTCGATCAGGCGACCATAAAGCAGGATGGATTCATGTTTTGGATATTAATCATCCGAGTTTTTATTTTTGATAAATTTTTGTTGTGTCGGATGTATACAACGGTTCTACAGGCAATCCTGGCAGTAACTAAAAACCTGAGACTTTTACACTTTAAACTTTCGTGCTTTGGAAACTTGCTTTTTTTTTCGATACGTTGCATTTCTACTTGTTTGTCAAATATTTTCCTTTCATTGTCGATATTTGCAGTCAGATGTTATGCCACTATCATTTGCCAAAGGATCTACATCATCATGCCTCCCAAAGCGAAAGGATCAAAAACCCTCCAAGAGGTCGCATCTCCATTACCTGCCATAAACCTTGTATACCACTCATGCATATTGCTCCCATGAATGTACAAAACCAGAAAAACTTCATCTGCACTATCAAGCGGGAATTTTGAGGATTAATTTCAACTCCTGCCTCGGCCACAATAAATTATTTTCACAAAGCCATCAACATTCGAATTGCAAATCGGGGCGCTTTTCTGAGTACGCATGCTGAAAATGAAGCCGAAAGTAAAATTTAGCGACATAGTTGAATCGACACGTCTAGACTTCCTGAGCTGTGAAGAAACGTCCTTATTTAAACTGCAATCAATCAAAGTATTTCCAAATACTACCAGCAATAACATATACGAAAAATTTCTTGTTTTCCAGATGCCACCAAATGTTCGGAAAACTTTTCATTAAAAAGTCTACAGCTCTTCTTCTCCAATGTTCTTTTGTAGGTGATAAGTTGCTATGCAACGGCGGAGCTTGCTTTGATACCTACATTTTTTTAAGTTTATGCGGGGAAATTCCATTAACATGAATTTCGGATGGAAGCGAAAACCCTTATTTTCACTTTTAAAAAGAAACTCGTTTGTCAAAAGTTGAGGGCAGTATTACTTCAAGCCACTCACACGCAAAAATATCGTCTTTACATGTTATCGCTTTTCTCGCCAGCTCTATATTACGTGTACCATCCATTCAGCTAACCTCTAGCTTATTTGTTGCAAGGCTCACAAATGCATTATGCGACACTTTTATGTAAGTGCATAGCTTGATGTAAGTTTTCACTTTATGAAACCAAAGAGATTTCATTCCAGGCTGAGCCAGATCATCGCTACACTGGAAGCGCTCAGCCCAAGCCGACCCAATATCGGCTTTTGAGAATCCATATTTGAAAAAGATTGTTTCACACAATTTTTCAAAGCCACAACCAAAAGAATTGACCCAATATCAATTCCATCCGACCCAATGTCAAATTTTCCAAATATACCACCAAAAGAATTGACCCAATATCAATTCCATCCGATCCAATGTCGAATTAGGATAGTTTTTCGTTTTTTCATGCTTTGACCCAATATCAAAGGCTTCCATTATCATCTGCCCAATGCCAATGTTCTGCCAAATGTCTTTTTGCAATCCAATATTGCAACTTTCAATCCTTAACCTGTGAAACGCTGTAACAAAAACCTAATTCTAATTAATTAATTTACCAAAATACAAAACCAATCTGTTTCGAAGGACCACTAACTATGTTCGCATTAAAAACGTCTTGACTGGTCACTGGTCGAGGAAGAAGAGAAATATGAGACCAAACACGGGCAATGAACAACGTTGGCATTTTAGTTTGAATGATTCCTTGGGTTACTATGATTGATATTAAATATACAACTTAACATGAACTATTAAACAGGTCCTCAGATAAAGTGTAGTTAGATAATTGAATATAACAAAAGATCTTTGTCTAAAAATGTTTGTGTTTTTTGTATTGATTTTTGAACACTTCTTGCATGAGAGTATTATGGAACGAAGCTGCTGAAAATGTAAATCTACAGTAAACAATCAACATGAATGAAGCTGGATAATTACATGCCAAGACCAGTATTCATACATGTAAATACCCGATTCCCTTCTACCCATGCTCTTGCACGTAAAATTCCGTTAATATTTTTAAGTGTGTAGAATTACTGTATCTCAGGCCACACAAACTCTAGAAAGCTCCACAGTATTATATTATTACATGTTTTAACATGCAAATAGTTGGAACAAGTTATTTCTACTAAGTTTACATGATTTATGATGTAATGTAAATTCCCGAAACGAAAAAAATGCTATTTTGAATTTATCCCTTTTTTGTTTTGGAACATTATTTTATCAAATTCTTGCCATCAGCTTAATAACAAAGCATAACAATGGTTTAAAAGATGTTCATAGTGTTTATGATTACTTGAAATCCACGAGCTCCAGATTTGAAACAGCATTTTCTTCGCTCATCAACTCGAACTTGCTGTTTACTGGTCGGCCGTTCGGTGTTTATTTGTGAAACGATCCTACAACAGGGTGTATCTGAATTTTCTTTTAGTTTCTTTTATACTTTTTGGATGGATGATTTTGAAAACAATTTTTCATTACTTTTGAAAATAGGTATCACTAAGCTTGTCTAGAATGTTTTTTGATTAATAATACTTGTTTGTTCGTTGTACATTGCATTGAAATGTTCTTTGCAAAATGATGGAATATGAGGAAGGGGTAATGAAGCTTGTAATTCGTTTGTATAAATATTAAACAATTCAAAACGATGCACTAGTACATAAATCCAAGAACCTAATATTTCTTTAATTCACAAGTTTATACTTAAATCGAAGAATAAAGAAAAAAAAGCTTTATGGTGCTGAATCTTTTGTAACAACAAATTGATAATATTTTGTGCAACATTTATTTGAACCAAAAGTTTGACTACTTTTTGTGCTATTCATTTTCAATTGTTAGTTTTCATACAAATGTTATCGGATAGAGTTATTCCTATTTTTTATATATTAAGAATCAAAGCCAAGAGGTGAACTGTTGCTCAGATCAAAATATCACTTCTCCAATAAAGTCTACAAAATTCTATCGAGTAATATACTATTTTCAAAGTGTGTTTTTTTACAATAAGCAACGAAACATAATTTGTTTTTGGTGAAAATTGTTAAAAGGATTTCACTTTTTTATATTTATTAAAATTGGGAAACAATAAGACACACCCTGTGCGTAACAGCAACGTTTCTGATCCCAAACATCGTTTCAAGCAAAAGTCATGTAAAATTACAACAAATTGACACGAATGAGGAAACGCATGGTTTTTTTCAGGGCTGAGTTATAATATACAACACATCTGACCGAATTTTATATGAAATCAAATTTTACATCAAATGTAAAACTCAGATTTTTTTTTTGTGTAAAATTTTGTGATACGATAGTGTGATAGTTGATCTACCTAACGCAGAAAGTTTGATAAAAAAAATTGTCATCAGAGTAAAATGTAACGTAAGTTCAAAGTCGAAGTGACGGTGTGCGTGCTTCCAATTTCTATGCAACTATGAACGGTACTGTATACGCGCGTTTAGCCTGCCCAGTTTCGGAAATCGACTTTTATAATAAAATCTCTTTCTCAATCAATGTAAGAATTTTAACAAAAAAATTGTTCTAGCGTATACAAAACATATCTTCGCTCATGTTAATATAGTTTTCAGTCCCTATCTATTGAAAAATCGAAGAAAATGAGTATTCTACTTTGTATGCGCATAGACTGCCTAGTACAAGGTCTCATGCTAAAATTGGGCCAGATCGTATCACGGGAAAGGTTCGCTCAACGAGCCAAAGTTTGTATGGGATTATGAGACATTTTGTTCGAGAGGAGTTTCTCATGAATAACTTTGGTCCCCTTCGGCCGATTTCTTATGAAAATGGATTTTCTTGAGATTTAAACAATGACAAATATTTCATCCAAAGACTGCATTTCGAATCGACTCATGATAAAAAGTAATTAGACTTCAAAAAATGGGGTAACTTATTTAAGGGTGTCATTCATTAGTGTTAATGCTGCGTCAAAATGTTCGAAGAAGTGTCTATCATTTATAGGGATGCATATCACCCTTAAAAAAGATAACTATTTTTTTAAGCTTAATAACCTTTTTATCTTAAATCGAGTCGAAATGCAGTCTTCGGATGAAATATTTATCATAACTTAGACTTTAAGAAAAGCCGTTTTCAAAAGAAATCGGCTCTAGGGTACCTTAGTTATTAATTAAAAACTGGATTTTCTTGTTCCTCCCGAACAAAATGTCCCAAAATCCCATACAAACTTTAGGTTCGTAGAGCGACCCCTTTCCGTGATTCGATCTGGCCCAAATTTAGTATGAGACCTTGTACTAGGCCTAGTATCAATTTAAGCCTGCAGCGCATAACTTTTTCAAGAACTGGGTCATTTGGGGCACTGTAATGCGCATTTAGCCCACCTCTCCCGTATAATTCTCTTGTCCAGGAAGTTGTTTGAAGTCTGCCTTAGAGTAGATTTCGTCGTCCATTATCTGGCAAAAAAAAATTCCCTGTAATTTTCTTGCAATGGTTCATTTTGAAGTTGTATGAATAAAGATAATATTGGGGCCAATTCTGCAAGTCAAGTGACAAGATTGTCAAACATCACCTCGAAGTTTGAAGTACAGACTCCAGTAAATCTTAACAACTAACGTAAGTTCTAATCTTACTGGAGACACAAATTCGAGGTGAATTTCGACAAGTTGCATCACTTGACTCGCAGAATAAGTCTGAATGTTCTAGTTTTAAGCGTTATTTTTTGAATAAATATAAGTTGAATAAACCAAGACAGTCCATAAAAAATCAAATAAAATATGTCAAAATAAAGTCAATCACTAATCAATAGATAATAGAAAAATTTTCAATATCTTCAGTGTTTCTTTTTTTAAAGTTTTAAATAAAAAAGAAGAAAAAACGAATTGAATGACGATATACTCAAATCATACATATAAATGTTTGTAACAATTACACTCGGGAAATAAAAATAAAGCCCCCATCAAATAGACAATGACATAAAAACACAACATTCCTTATCTCATTTCCAGTTCCTTTGTCCGAACGGTCCAAACATAATGACACATTTGCCTATCAAGCCCGCAGTTTGTATACAACTGCCATTTCCTCAACCTTCCCTTTCCATTTTTACATCTCAAAGTGACACCCACTCCATAGGGATGTTTCCCTCCGAGCCAGCCGGGTAGGAAAAAAACCCTGATTTTCCCGGCGTTCACCTCATAACTTCCGGCCAGGGGAGACTGAAATGATGTTCATTTTTTCCCTCGCTGTATCTTTTTTTCTGTCCCTGTTCCTGTTTTGACGCCCCCACGTTTTTCTACGTGTATGTATGATGTTCATTTTGCGTGTTTTTTCTTCTTCTTCTTGCTTGCCTCGGAATCATCCCTTGATGCCCTCGAGGGACAATGAAAGTGTTATCGCGCAAAACGCCTCCCTCTTGGCCTATTTTCCCATCCCTCATGCTTTTGGCGGGGACTAGAGCGCATTTTTCGCAAAACCCATCTTGGGCCAATGGGGTGGAAAAATTACATCGGAAAATAGGGAGGGTATCCTGTCCTGGGAAAAAGTAAGGGTTTGCTGCTTATTTTTTGTGAACGCAGAAGTGACGATGATGATGATGGCGAGAGGTCGAGATTCCCTGTTGGTTCCAATCGGAGTCTTTTCGATCTTTTACAATTTCATCCTTGGCTTGTTGGGAATTTTTATGAGGGGTGCGTAGCATGATGAAAACACCATACATTGCTGAAAAACTCACGAATTGTAGGTAATTTATTCAAACAATCGTGAACTTAAAGTATCGAGTTTTGATTTGAGTTGATTTGTTTTTTAAGGATTACTACTGGATGCTTCAATGCAATGGTAAGATGAAAAGTGGATAAATTTGTGTTAATAGACTGAGTGGATTTGGGGTCATTTCTGAATTTCTCAAACCCTGGGGTCTTAAAAGCTTCGTGTTGGTCCAAAACTCATCCAAGATTTTTGCAGAATTTTTAAGTAACGATTACATGAGTAAATTTGAACTTTTAGGTTTGTATGGGAGGTTGTACTCCATTTACCCGAAAACCATTGCCCAGAATGAAAAATTCCCAGAATTCCAATCGCCAGAAAGAACCATTCCCCAGAATTTTTTTCCCCAGACGAACCATTCCCCAGAAAAATTTTCGTCAGAATGTACCATTTTCCAGAAATTTTTTCACCAGAATGAACCATGTACCAGAAATTTTTCGCCAGAAGGACCATTTCCCAGAAAATTGAAAACATTTATCCTTACTAGAAATTATTTGAAAAAAAGGAATTGTTACAAACAAAAATGGGATTTCATAACTTTATTCTTTTGCGGCAAGGCCTACACCAACGAGGATGAAGGCCGAGGAAGCCGCCGACCCCCCGTCGGAAGCGGCGGCCCCATTACATTGGTCTAGGTCTGCCGGGGCTTCCTAGGTCTGCGTGAAAGCTAGGGGTGATCCCTTAGCCCCGTCCGCCACGCGACAGCGTGAAGGACAAAACGTCTTTCAAGTTCGAACGCGCAGCGTGAGGAGTCGGATATCAAAACGGTTTTTTAAAGGACTATGGTGAGCATTGAATCAATTAAAGTACCCAAACCATAAACAAAGCACAATATTGGTTCTAAAATAAATTTAGTTGGAAAATTTCAAAGTCGTAGTTTCATTAAAAAAAATCATTTTGAAAAAATTAATTTCGAATCATATGAAACATTCAAGAATTCATTAGAAGAAAAAATCAAATAAAAATACTAGGGGAAAAAATCTGGGATTTATGCCATTCTGGAAAATGTTCCATTCTGGGGAAAAAAATTCTGAGAAATGGTGCATTCTGGGGAATTTTTTTCTGGGAAATGGTTAATTCTGGGGTTTGATCTCGGGTATGATCTCAGGTATTTGTCATTCTGGGAAAAATGCATTCTGGGAAATGGTTTTCGGGTAAATGGGATACAATCTGTATGGGAAATTTGAATATTTTGTACTGAAAAATCAACATCATTTTTGTTTTTTTCTGTGGAACCAAGTTTGCTAATGCTTTTTGTGCCAATTTATAAATTTCTTCAAGAAAATTTCCCGCTGAACAACTTTGTCGAATATCATAACTTCGTATCTTTTTAGACAAAAAAGTTATTAGCTGTTTAACAGCTGTATGTCTTTTGGCATTGATAAACAAGAAATTCAATGGACACCACTGCTGGGTGCCTAGAGAAGTATTGCAAGACTAAGACCACTTTTCATGCCATACTTCGTGGGGCACAAGCTGTGGTGTCAATTGAATTCATGGTTTATCAATCCAAAAAGACATACACCTGTTAAACAGCTAATAACTTTTTTGTCTAAAAAGATACGAAGTTATGATATTGCACAAAGTTGTTCAGTTGTTTAAAAAATAATGCGAAAAACAAATAAATTGGAATAAATTGCACGAAAGCTTGTATGCAACCAAATTGCATACTATATTATTGCATAAAACCGATAAATCAAGTTTTTTTTATCGAAAAATTCAATAAAATCAAGAATACAAAATGTTAATTAACTTCCACCTTCCAAAATTCGGTTCTTGGTCTTGTAATCTTTCGGATATTTGAATTATTTGAAATTTGCCTAAAATACTTAAAATTTTATTTATTCCCCCCTTCGGGATTTTGGAAATTTCGAAGGGGGGGTTGACAAAAGAAGAAATTGATATTTGTTCCAGCCTTATTATTGATTCAAAGAGTTTTGGGATGTAAGACAAAATAGCTATTCCTCTATAATTTCGTACATCTGATTTTTTTTTTCGGACTTGAAAATTGGAACTAAAAAAGATTTTTTCCCAAATTTAGGTTCTTTTCTATAATTTACTGACATATTAAAAAGAAACAGAAGAGGCTCTGTCAATTCAGCCACCAAGTTTTTAAGGAAACATGGGGGAAGTCCATCAGGCCCTGCTCCTTTAGAAGCATCAAGTTTTCGAAGTCCTTCGGAAACATTATTGTAATCAATTTCATTGACTTGAATGTTAACGCTAAATCTGGAAAGTATTTTTGAAAAGTATTCTCTATCTCGGTCAACCTCAGGTAATGAAGTGTACACTTCTTGAAAAAAAGTTGCAAATAAGTTAGAAATTTCCAGTTGATTATTTCCAATGCTTCCGTCGAGTGTCAATTGAGTAGGAAAGTTTGAATTTTTTATCTGCGTTCTAGTATAGCCAAAGAACGCTTTTGGGTTTTTTTTTTATTTTTTTAAATTTTCTGGTTGTATTTTTCAAAAGAACTTTTTATAAATGAATTAAGCTGGTTGCATAAATTTATATAATTTTTATGATTTGTCGCACTTCTATCACTTCTGTAGACTGTATGAGGTTTTTGCTTCCTATTTTGTAATTTTTTCAAATCTTTGTTATACCAGACAGGGTGTTTAGAGCTGTAGGACCGTCTTTAAAATTTTGAAGGTACATAACTGTTTATGAGATTGATCAAAATGTTGTAAAAGGTTTTTACTTTTGTATCAACATTTCCTTCACTCTTCAACACACTTGACCACTCTATATTAATTAGTTGAATTAGTTGTAGTTTCAATAGTTCGAAGTTTGAATTCTGATAGTCTGGCATTTCTTCGTACTCCCAGTCGCGAGGTTTGGCACAGTTATGGATAAAGAGCGAGTATTCTATCGCTTTGTGAAATGCTTCATTTTTCCATAGTGGATTAGCCGATTCGTTTACGCAAAAGTCTTCTGTTCAGATAGTAAAAAGTAGATCAAGATTTTTTTTTCATATGTGATGAAAGAAATTAGAGAAACATGAACTATCAAAGAACGAGAGAACATAAGCCGTAAATATCATGAAAATTTCGAAAAAGATACACCTCCCTGTGTAACTGGTCTGCTCGGAACCTTGAGCGGCACTGATTGCTTCTTCATCTGACCGTAAGTTGCGGCAAACCCGAAGCAATCGACCATGTGCTCGCTCGGCTAAAATCCCGAGTCGATGGGTGGGGTTAGAGAAACAAGAGAGATCAATAGAAGAAAGATCACATGCGGGATATACATGGTGGTTCGATAGAAGGTCCAGCAGTTGATCGGCAGAGCTCGATTGCTCGTGTTCGCCGGTTCCATCACGTTCACCGTGGTGGAATTGGCTAACGCGCCGTTGTACCGAAGCGGAGATTGCAGGTTCAAGTCCTGTCGGTGAGCCGTTGTATCTTTTTCGAAATTTTCATGATATTTACGGCTTATGTTCTCTCGTTCTTTGATAGTTCATGTTTCTCTAATTTCTTTCATCACATATGAAAATGTGATCATTTTCAGGTACAAAGATGTACCAAGCGATTTCATAACATCAGTATTGATTTTAGATCAAGATAATTATTGTTACTATTCTTGACATGATTCACTTGGTTTAAGCCTAAAATAGAAACTTTGCCGAAGATTAATTGTAACGTTTCGTTCTCGCCTACGACTGGAACTAGAATTGCTTCATTGTCATCATCCAAAATTAAGTCAGTGTAGCTTTGATTGAAATCGCCATAAATGTGTAATTTTGCTTCCGGTTGTTCAGCTAATGTATTTTCAAGAATATGGAAGAATAATTCAAAATAATGTGAAGTGGCATATCCAGGTGGAAAGTACACGGATGCAAAAAGTGCACTTCCTTTGCCAATGATGTTTTTACAAAGATAGAATCAAATTCAGTATACATTTGATGTCTTCACAACATTTTTATATTTTTTGATGATCTATCAAATTCTTGAAAGAAAAAAGTGATTTTTCCACCTGGAAGGGAGATAAAAAAATTATTTCTTGAAATAATTAGTTTAGAGACTTGATGTCTTCACAAAAGTTTTAGATCTTATTATTTAAGCAACTTTGTTGAAAACATCATAAAAATCGCATGAAAATTATAAAAGTTACGAGCATTTAAAAAATAACGAGAATTTTAACAAGTAATTTTGAGTTTTTATTCAATATCTTTTTTAGTATACGGGTTATCGAAGGAGAACTGGCACCCCTGGCTCAAGCTGAATGTGTTTTTTTAGTATCAGTTTTTATAAAGCCGATTTTCAGGTGTTAAATATGTGCTTTTGATAAATAATTTCATTTGGAGCGTTGCTGAAGTGTTTGTGCTACTGACGGTTATGGAGGTATAGGTAAAATTGTCGCAGATAACAGGTAATTTAAGAATTCTTATTTTTCGATTTTGCAATGGTTGTGTGATGACGCGTCAGTGCATGGTGGTTCTAAAAAATTCCACTAGTGACATACAGATGTCACTAGTAGAGTTTTAAAAAGGTTCGCGTACTTTGTGCTACCGACATCTAGTGAGTAATTTTGTTTTTGTGCTAGCGCTATCTAGGGAATGATTTTTTTACAATGTGTTAGATATGTGATAAAAATGATAAAACTATTTGTTTTTCAAGATAAAGAGATTGAAACACATTTGTCATAAAACGCAAACAAAATTCAAAAATCGTTTATCCTGAATCAAGTTAACATAATTCTGTGCGCGCGTGTGTGTGTGTGTTAGCGTGGTGAAAATTGACGTGATTAGGTTCGTTCGGTCGTCGGTGTTAATAAATAAAGTCTATTAATGCTGCTGGAGCAAGAGAGCAACAATGGTGATTTCCTCCTCCGTTCAGTTGCTTGCGAAAAGTGTACATCAGGCAAGCGAGGCGCGATCGGATGCGTTTTTTCTTTCCTTTCTTTTCCTCTTTCTCTCCCCGTTTGCATAATGCGTTAGAACGTTTTTGCTCGTTAGGTCGTTCTTGCTCTTCTCGTTTTAAACGCGTGAAAAAACTTCGGTGAGTTGCACCGGCGCCAAGTGCATTATACGTGTATGACAATGCCACGTTAGGACGTTTTGCTCTGCTCATATTAAGCGCGCGATAAAATTGTGCATTGTAAGTGTATGGCAATGCCACGTTAGGACGTTTTGCTCTCCTCGTCATAAACGCGCGGTAAAATTCGGTGAGTTGCACCGGTGCTAAGTACATTGTATGTGTATGACAATGCCACGTTAGGACGTATTTGCTCTAAATAAAAACGCGATGAACTCGATAGTGTGCGACGCGACGAACATTAAATATTTAACTTTGCTTTGATCACATCCCTTCCCAAAGGGAATCCAGATCTAATTTACCTTCCCCACTGACAAACCACCCTTCCTGTGACGACCGTGGAGATTTAGAGGTGTATTCGGTCTCTAGTAGCAACGGAAGTCGAACTAACAATCCTTCCCTTTCCACGATGAACCGTAAGGACGTGGCCGGCGCCGTTATTGACCATATAAGATAAGGAACCTTCGAAACGTGTACACAGAAAATGGTAAGCTAATCCCAAGCCCCATTTATTTGGATCTATGTACAATTTTGATGGTTCTTGTCAATCACGGAGAAGCAACTACTGAAATGTACGGTTTATCTAAGCTCAAGCTCAAGCTCAAGCAATATCTTTTTTAGTATACGATTTACAAACTTGGTATATTTGAGAAAGTTGTTCAAATAAAACACACAATATTGTACAATATTTCAAATACATATTTCAACTAAGAAAGGAGATATACTACAAAATATTCCAAATAATGACATTTTTCAGTAAGATATAACCTTAAAATTTCGGACGAGTTCGTGTAATTTTTTGAGTGGATTTTGTTGGTCAAGTTATTGGCTTTCCATTGATATATAAATTAAACACTAGTTTTGAAAAGAATTTTTACAAACAAGCAATCAAAAATGATTTTTTCCTTTAGAAACACTTTACATTCGAATTATTATTTAGGCTGTTGATAAAGTTCCTCTGTCTCCAGTCGTATGTAGCAATACATGACTTTCGCCTTTTTCTCGCCTTATCAGCTTAAACTTGCTGCTTCTTTCGGCGCAACTGTCGATTGTCGTACTCAGTCCAGTCAGCTTTCCATACCTTTCTGGTGGCCAGAAGGCGCCAGCCTGAGATTATTTTTTCACTTAACTCCTCGGCCAAGCTTGTTCCTGGCTCAGGTGGAGGAGCGACAGGTTTCGCGGTAACAGCGTCACGGATTGATCGTAATTCATCGATCAGGTCCACACTAGTCGATGGATTATGGACTGTTGCCCTCAATGCGTTTAGTTCCACCATGGAAATGGACTGGAGCGAAGGAGTTAGCTCCTGTTCAAGGTTAGAGAAGCAGTTTTTATGCTGCTCCTCCACCATGGTCATTAAACAATTTTGATGGCCAAGAATCATTTCCTCCAACATTTCAAAATTTTCAGCCATCTTTTTCTTGTGGCCGTCAAAAGTTGACAAATACTGGTCTTTCATCGATGAGCTAATTGTGTCAACCAAATTTTCTGCTGTCGGAGGTCGCGCTTAAGCATGCATAATTTTGTTCACCGGCTTCGCGATACCGGTTATGTCGCATTGGAAGGTGTCTAATAGTGTGTCCCAAAATTGCATAACTTCTGGGAATCTGGGGGCTCATCCTCAAAATGGAAGACTAAGATGTGCAGAACAAACTTTAGTATGGGACCGACTAAAAAAAATCATGTTTAGAGGTTCCACAAACGCGATCTTTGAAAAAAGTCCACATTCAAAAGATTTGATTTTAAATAAATTCTGGGTCCAAAAATTTTCATAAAATTTATATAATGCGTAAAGGTGGCCATGTTCTTGTTGATAAAACTTTTGCGACTGTTTTTTGTTAATTTTTGAAAAACTTTTGACTTTCAGTCAAAATATTTAAGAAAAACAGCGTTTTCCTATTTCATCCGACGTTTCCGCGTAATGTATTTTGCCTTCTTCAGGGTTTTACTATAATTTGTGAGTGTAACAATGAAAGGTGTTGTGTAATATGATTTTTGTTTTACTTACTAGGGTGCTATTTCTTGTCAAAAAAATGTTGTGTCTCAACTTCTCTCCGTCCTGTTTTCTTAATTGTCCACATCAGCGTAAACTTGAATTTGTTTTTAACCGCTATCGGTAGTTACACTGTGTCACTGTTAACTGTGCTTTGTATATTGGATGTAGAATTGTTGGTTTCCTTGTTATCTTGTTTATTATGATGTTCTTTTTGTGTGTGTCTGTGTATGGAATGTAAAACTCCTGCGTAAGTTGAGTTTGAATTCGCTACATCAGTGCGATTGTTAACAGATTTAGGTTCGTTGAAAATGTGTATCATCTCAAGGATGGGTAAACTTTTCTGTTTGTATGTGTTTCTCGACCACACATACAAACAGAAATGTTAGTTTACAAGATTTTCCAGCAATCAAAATTGCTGGAAATTTTCCTGAAAAGCCAGAGGGACAAAATCCAGCAAAGTTTTGCCGGTTTACAATTTGCAATTTAATCTTTATTCAAATACTAAAAGAGGTTTTTCAGTGCTTAAAAAATGCTTCATTTCAAATGAATTATGGAACAATATTTATATTTAATCTTTAACAAATTGTTATATAGATATTATTTCCTAATTACCTGGTGAAAATAAAAAAAAAAGTGCACGGATGGGAAACGTTATCGAAAAAAATACGGGTTTGAATCGAAGATAAAAAAAAAAGGGAAAAGGACTAACCGAAGAAAAAAGACAAGGGAAATAGGTTGGATCAATCGTTTGTGGACGACACCAATTTGGTCTACTTTTTGTGGATCGAATTGAAAAATAAAGTAGTCCAAAGAAGATGAAAAATTTAAAAAAAAATCAAATTCCTGTATAAGAATGCTCGAAATTTTTTTCCAAGCAGTTGATTATCTTTAAAAAACTGAACAAAACCTCTTCAAACTTTGACGACATTTATTATTTCAAAAATAGTTCAACGTAATTTTTTTTACTTATAAATTGGACTTTTTCAAAATTTTCCTGATTGTTTCGGTAATGTTTATCGAATATTAAAAGCACAAAAAAGAATGATTAAGAATTTTATTGAAAGTGTTAAATAAAAAGAATTGACATAATGTTCCGTACATGTTTGAATGAAAGAGAAGAAAAATACAATGGTTTCCAGAGCACAACTTTTTGTTCTGAAAGACGGTAAAAATGATTTACAAAGAAATGGTCAATGGAAAACGTTTCATTCGCATTCTTTTCTTGAAAAATCATTTCTTTTATGATTTTTTTAGAGTTGAATAATTAATTAACCATGAATATTTGTTTTTTTTTTTTAAATTGGATATTCCGAGTTCTGGTACTTAATGATAATAACAAAATTAATTTAATTTTTCAATTTCATTACCTTTTTCATTTGAAAAACTATCAATAATACTTTGTTTTCACTTCTGCAAACATATTTCAGGGAAACCTCATTAAATTTTGAATCTAATTTTTTAAATTATCTTGAAAATAAAATTTATACATCATACATATTCGAGATTAAAAAATATTGCTTTATAATTTCGCATGTAAATTATATGTTTTTTTTATAAACTCTAAGCAAAACTGTAAGCAAAGAGCAAAAGTTTTATGTTTTTCTGTGATTCGAACCGAAAATTGTAAAGAAATCTTTAGTGATAAGGTTAACAGTATGGGGTTAAAAAAACTTTAAAATTAAATCTTCTTCAAAATTCAAAATTATGATTTTTCTGTTTTTTTTATCTGAGAAACCTATTAGATATTCAAATGTTATCACAAATCGCGATTAACATTGATTTAATTTAATAATAGAGATCTGCATGTTTGCATCTGCATTTTTTCCCCCATTCGCAGGAACAGTCGCCCAAAACTTCGGTTGGCGCTACGCATCAACTGTCCGGTTTTATTTAAAAAAAAAAGTTATTCAGCATTGCAACACCTCCTCTTTCAAGATTTTTTAACACTTCCGGACTTATTATTTTTGATAGTTTCGTTTTCACGTGTAAATTAAGTTAAAATTTTCATTTTGACTAAAGAAGTTTAAAATTGTGAACTGCTTCTCAGAAATTTTAGCTTACTAAAACTCTGTACTTTGAGGTCTTCAAAATAAACGTTATGTTGAAAAGACTGCATTTAAAGTTATTTTATAAGAAAATGAATAATTTTTCCGATCATTTACACCTTTATGGAATCAGAAATGTTATAGTGATAGTTGAAACTTGAAAAATTTAATATCAATTTTGAAATGAATTTTTTTTTTCTTTTTCAGACTAGAAACGAAAATTGAGAAAAGTTCGGAAAGATTTCAACTAAATTGAGTATTAAATGATAATGATATGGTTGGAGAATCGAGAAGAAAACAGAACATAGTCAAAGTCAAGGTTCAATATTTTGCCAGATTTAACCTCAAATAGCCTTTAAAACAACTACAAACAACTAAAAAATAATAGATAACATTAGTTTTAACTAGTTTCAAGTATTGTAGTCTACGAAGTTTGACGAAATAAATTAACTTAACTAAAACTAAAATTTAAAAGCGCTTAGAATTTATGAAAGATAGGAAACTCATAAATCAGCAGATTGAATATATGTACCTATTCGGACCGTGACCAATGAAAATGACTGGTAAAGGGGAAATTTTTTTATTACATAATATTTTCAACTTCTTTTTTTTGTAATTTATCCGATAATTTTTTTGTTATAAAATGGAAATGTTTTTTCACCATGGGTGCACGGAATCACCTCTTTTTGGCATAGTTGACGATTGCGTGTATGTGATAAATTGAATATTTTAAATTATAATCAAAAAATTAAAATGTACCACCAATTCTATTAGAAAGTTATGTTAAATGGTATTGGGCTTTAACCATGAGTGCACGGTTTCACTTCAATTTTGACGTAGTAGATATTTTCTGGCGCCCACCGCTCTGAAGTTCTTCAATTTGTAGCTGATAAATCCTACCTAATATTGTAGATTTTAAAGCATAATTTTTCTATAAGTCGAGCGATTACCATGGGTGGACGGATTCAATACAATCAATCCAAAATTAACTTTTTTGCACGCTCAAGGTAAAGAATAACGGCATTTAAAGATTCGAATCAAAATTAGTGTTGTTTACATGGTTGTCCACTCGAAAATTGCTCTACTTATAGAAAAAAAAAGATGAGAAATTGGAGAACGCATGAATTTTAGGAATTATGGTCAAGTTATATCGTGAGAAGAATTACTTAAATAATTAAATAAAAACTATACCAAACTCTAAACCATGTCTCAACATGAATTTTAAATCAACAATTTATATTTATAGTTCAGTTTTATTCATTTCTGTAAAAGAAAAAGTTTCAATCAAATATTTATATTATATATTTACTTATTTAATACTGTATAACAGGTATTTTCAATCGCATATTTATGTGATAAAATTGAATCAACATTAAAGAAATTGGGGAACGGTTGCCATTGACTGAGTGAAGACAAAAATAATGAATCAACATTGAAAAATTCAAATAAATTTTCCGTTACTCTTATTCTAGATTCACATTCTTATAGGGAAGCAAGCAACAATAAAAATTTAAAAATTAAATTTTTTCGTAAGGACTCGATTTCTATTTTATTCGGAATTCCAGTTAAAGATTTGTTAATTTCTGTTTAAAATTTTGTTCTGAATACTACTAAATACTACTAATACTACTAATTTCTTCCCGTCTTCCCTATTACTTTATGCAAGTGTAATAGCAATGTTTATCATGTAACAGGCAACTGAAGCGCTATTTATAGATGAGTTCTGCAGAAAAGATAAATAATGTGGAACAGAACGACATGGTGCATCAGTATTTGGTTTGGCATTTCCAATCCAACCAATTTTCAAGCGATATGAGTAAGTAAAAAAAAATTCTAAAAGCAAGGCCTTCCAGTTTTTTTAAACAATTTTCCTAAATAATTTTGATTTTGGTATAAATACAAATTTACTATCCAAGATATATTGAAAGAAAAAACTTTCTGAAAAATAAACATGAAAATGAATGTAAATGAATAACATAAGCAATTAAAAAAAAATCCAAATATTATCTGCTAAAGTTTTTTTTTTTAATTTAACATTCACCATTCACCATTTACCATTAACCATTCAGTCAGCAGAAAATCACTGAGATAACTTTTAAAATTAAATAATAAACATGGAAAACAATATTTTAAACTCTCTATTATATTCTTAGTTTAAAAAATACAAACCAAGTAAGGTACCTCAGAATTTGATTAAATTTCAACAATAATTCTAGTGAAAAACTCTATTTAATTTTTTTTTTCCAGAATGACTGTATTTTCTGAATGTTGTTCAAAATTTTGATAATTAAATTTCTTAATTATTGCAGAATATGATTTAAATGGCATAAATGAATTGCTTTCAAATAGCTATATGATCAATTTTCAAATCTTGGACCAAATTTCATGAAATATATTTACCTATTTTCAACTTTGCATCTCTCTGAAATCTGAATCAAAATTAAAATTTTGAGTTTCAACAGAAATAAAAAAAGGTAAACTCAATTGGATTCGAAAATTCAATTCAATTTTCACTCTACTGAATTTTGTTTCTAGATAGTTTTTACAACAGACATAAAATGTATCCCTAGGATATTTAATACTGAATCTTGGATCTTAATCGCAATTCGCATCTGAAGGGGAGAATGAGGGTACTTGATCCCTTAGGATACTTGATTCCTCAACTACATCTCGATACTGGAATGTCTTACATAGAGCAAATGTTCCAGAAAAATTTACCAGATAAAAAAACAGTTTGTTATTTTATTCTATTTGATAATTTTTTCTAGCACATTTGCTCTGTGTAAGACATTGCAGTTACGAGATGTAGTTGAGGAATCAAGTATCCCCAGGGATCAAATATCCTCATCCAAAACAACATTTAAAACCTACATTACAATAACGATATCTTAATAAAATTTAAAAAAAATTTTTTTGAGTTGCTGCACTTAGTTTGAAAAATCTAACAAAATGTGAACTTTTTTTATCTCTTTAAAATGTTTAACACACGAAAACATAATAATAAAAATATTCATTCCAATTTGCCAATCGTTAGAATATAATAAACATTTCTAAATGGCATATTTTCAAAGCAATAGTCAACCCTCCGTTTGTTTTAGAAAAAGTTTTCCAAAATGCATGTTATGGACACACTTGATCGCTTGAGTCCAAAAAAATGTATTTTTCGTCTTAATCTTATTGTTTAGCACGAAATTATTAATATTTATCCAATCTCCAATATTCACCCAATAATTTCCTGATAAAAAGCACTCAAAAAGTGCTTTTATAATTTAAAAAAAAATGCGCCTTTAAGTATGCAATGACTTTAGAGTAGTAGACAAACCTTTTGAATTCTTTATTTTTTGACACTTATAAACTGTTAAATGAAAACTGATATGGCCAAGAAAAGGCCAAAAAAACTTTTATCTCCAAAGCCTAGAGCACCCTGGAAAATGATCAAGTCTCCTTCAAAAAACCACAATTTTTTTTAGTCCCATGGAAACCCTCCTAGTTCATCTACGAGTTCATGTATTGATCTAAATTTTACAGCATATAAACTTGAAATTACGCACTGTCAGAACATGAAAAAAAACAATCTGAAAAAAAAATTCCAAAAGGATACGATGAACATAAGATAAAGGGATCAAGTATCCCCTTCAGGGTCCTCTGACCCTAGGCAAAAATCTAGCAGAATCCAAAGATAAAAGGTTCGTTGACTATTTTTTTTACATATTAGTTTTCATTTTACAGTTTTGTAAGTATTAGACAAAAAGAATTCTAAGAGATTGTCCACTACCCAAGAGTCATTGCATACCATAAGGCGCAATTTTGTAGTTACATTACAACAAATATTAGGAATTCCGTGATAACCAATGATCAAGATCCACTCAGATGAAAAATATATTTTTTTGGGCTATAGGGATTAATTTAACCATAACATATATTTTGGAAAACTTTTTCTTGAATAAATTGAGAGTTTGCTATTGCTTTGAAAACATGCTATTATGGAAAAAAATATTTTTATTATGATTATTTCATGTGTCAAACATTTCAAAGTGAAAAAAACAAGATCTTCAAATCACATTTTGTGCAATTTTTCAATCACAGTTCAATAACTCGACACAAAATTTTAAAAATTTGTTGAGATAACATGTTAAGATAAGAATTGTAATCAAGTACGCGAGATCTCTAATGAGGTTTTAACCCTGAACTAAGAGTTCGAAATCAAGACTTACAAATTAGGTTACATTTTCGAAACGTTGAGTTTCAATTTGAATATTGCTTCAAAATTATGAATTGCATCAATACCACTCTCGTAATTTTATATCAATTCAAAAAATTCACTTCATTACAAGAATTTCAAAACACAAAATTAACTTGTTAAAAATTAACGGACGAAACAAAAAGGATTTCAAACGTCTCCTTAAAATAATTTAAAAAGAACAAAAGCTTATGTTGACTGCATACTGCCAAACACAATGCACTTTTAAAAATGATAATTTGTAAAATAATTTAAAATGCAATAATTCAAATTTAAACTAAGCGTGATATTTGTCATCAAATTCAATCTTTTCTCAATTTATTAATGACACACTTTTTTGGAAAACAATTGAGAAAACACAATCTATTGTGCTTTTTCATTACATTTTTACTAATCAAATTTCCCAATTATTTTTTAAGTCCCACGCTTTCCTTCAAACGACTTTTCCTACACAAAAAATCTTCCTGGAAAGAAAACTTGCAACTCACCAAATTGTAATTTAGCAGACGTCGACGACAACAATGACGACGATGAGGCCTTATCACAACGCACAAATAATTTCACTTTTCCACAGCTACGATGTCAATCCACATCGCATCAACCCAAACACACTATTCTATTAGGTTATAGGAGCGGAGACGGTCGGCCGACCCCGAAAATGTGACATTGACGAAGGATTTCTCTCACCGAATCACCCCCACCCCCGACTCACTTGATAAGAAACAATATCTTCCTTTCGTTTTTTCTACTTTTTTCTTCCCTCGCAGAATGTAGGCAATCATAAAGAATAAAACGAGCTAGGGAAAAGGAAAACTCATCCCGAAAGAATCTTCCCTTGATTGCTCTCCGAATGACTTTCACCGAGGCGAAGTTTTCCCACTGAATTCAACACCCTGAATTTCACGTCACTTTTCCTTTCCTTTCGGAATTCTTCTGCTCTGCTCTTCTTTAATCAAGAATAATCTTATTCAACATTGCCGCCCGAGGCTTCTTCCTTCACTTATTTTTTTTTTTCATTTGTGCTTAAAGGGGCAATCAAACACACATTTAGTATCATCACATTTAGCCATGTATAGAACGGTGTTTGGCTCATGAACGCGTGTTCTCTTTTAGGGGAAACAAAACGCCAAAAGTTAGGCAACAGCAGCAGCAACACCAGGCCTAATTTCCCTTCTAATCACTTTTGCACATCATTAATCACATTAGGGGAAACGGTTATTCCCTCGAACTATTATTCCGTTTTGCGCTAAAGCGCTTACACGCGCATCATTCGCCAGATAAAAGCGACACCGGGGTTGCGAATTTGCTGCGTGTGAACTGTTGACGACCTACATTCAGACTTGCTGTAAGGAATTCCTGACCGGGAAAGGTCATCAGCTCTTTTTTATTCTCCCTCGTTTGGAGCGACGAAGGCCTGAATTTGTATTCAAGAAATTTCTTCACTCGGTGCAAAAAAATGTTGGTCTTCCTTGTTGATTTAATGCCACCCGGCGGGTGAAAACGCGCCGAATAAACGAAGAAATTTGTTACAAATTTATTACATTATGATTTATGGCATACTTTTAGGCGGGCGAAGTATTTTTTTGTGTGTCTGTTTGTGTACTTTTTTCGGGGTCCTTTTCCATCGTTGAGCTTCAGCTTTGGTTCTTTTATTCCGCTAGTTGCCCTGAGGGAAAACAGCCGAACACAAACACAATACAACAGAATTTGCTCCCAACAGATTCACGGAAAAATGTAATCTATTCACTCATCCAGCGCCTTTAGGTAGGCAGTCGATTTTTTGCTTGTTGTTCTATTGCCAACTTGAACCCGAGCCGGGAAGAGATTTAATTTGAAGGGTTTTCCCGTATTTTGGAACAGTAATTTTTCTTCCTGTCCATCACAGATTTCACTCTTGAAACGAGAAACACTTTTTCACTTCACGCCCGAAGGTATGCAGCGACGATAAAAGAACGCAAATTCGTCCGTCCCGAACCGCTTCGAGTGTGTATCGTTAGTCCGACCTGCCCGAGAGCTGATACGAAACTAGTCAAGCTCGGTTCCGACCGGTCTGTTTTTGTAATGCCGAGCAGTCTCCAACCACATCCGTCTGCTGCTTGCTTCCCACCTTCTCTATTGGTAATGAACGGAAGCCACCTTTGCTTAATCGTAAGCGCCTACCGGTAGACTATGCTGTCTCCATTGTGAACATCATCCTACCAAAACGCCTCAATGACGACGATAAACTTCGAAACGACGACGTCACTATCTTCCAATAATAGGCAGAATCAACAACAACGAACGGAAGCAATAATCGCTAGTCAAATAGTTACACATCGTCCGATTCGCACGGCACCCGCATATCGTAGTACTACAGAAAAGAACACAAACACCAACGGAAACCTGTAGCAGACGATGACACCAACACAAGTTTGATTACACCCTATTAAAAATCAACAACAGCCATCATCAGCAGCAGACCACGTGCGAAACCAAAAACCGAACGCCGAATACGGTGGGACGAAGTCGCGAGCTACCTACCGGGAAAAACTTCCGTGCATTCCGAACCGAATCGACCGATTGTCCGTGGTAAACTGAAGGCTAGGATGGCGAGTTCGCCTAACAATATGCAACATATTGTTTTGGAGTGATGCTTCCATCCAAGGCACGAGGGGAACCCGACCTGTGACAGTTTTGTCGGAGTTGGGGCGCATGCGCTTTCGGTAGTTTGGAACAACAGATGGTTGGTGTAACGGTTGTCGGAGTTTTGTTTTGTAGGAAATACTGGTGATCGGGGTGAATTCTCATATTTTTGATGATTTGGAGAATATTGTCAAGATAGATTTTGACGAAAAATTAATTCTTCAGGTTTCAAGAGGAAACATTTGATATGACAAATTCTAGCCTTCCAATTTGTTAAAATTTTTTCAATGAATATGTAGTTGATTTTTTTTCAAAGTTTTTCTAAAAATAAAAATAAACCTTAATATTCTCTTCTCTGGGTTTTTTTTAAATTGAACTGTAAAAAAAAGCGATGACAATCGATCTTAGAGGTGACTTCATTTCTCAAACATATCTCGTAACTGGAACTGGAACTTCGTGTAAAAATTAGGGGAAAGTGTTCTGATATGCGCCTATCTGATAAAATGCGCCCTCAACCGTTGAAAGAAGAAATGGATGACAAATAAAATATCAAATCAATGGCATTTTGAGAGTAAAGATCAATTTACACTTCTCGTGAAAATGAAAGTGAAAAATCTTATTTCATCAATAACTCAACAACGCGTCTCGATCGATAAATGAGGGTACTCTTCTTTTTGTGAAATTTTGCGGTTTGTACTCTTTTTTTTAAGACATTTTATCTGAAAAACGAACTCATCTCTTCCAGTTCTTAAGTTTGTGTTCCTATATGTACCAGAAGTCCGAAAAAAATGCAACACTTTGTGCATTCATGGAACGCTACTTCAGGTTTCTCTTCTTTGATGAGTTTTCCGAACGATGAATGAAAATGGAAAGCATCACAAATCGATTAAAATCTTATGTTTTAGTTAAAAATAAGTTTTCTATTTTTTTCAGCAGTACTTTTCTATTAGTAAAATAAAATAACTTCGGAAGTTTTAAACTGCTTTTGAGAAAAGCTTCTCCCAGGCGACGAAATAAACTGTGCAGGCAATCAACGCCTTTGAATAACTCTTTTTGAAATGTAAATTTTTCTCATGTTTGCGATGTTCTTATCTCTGTCTATTCAAAACGACCCTTTAACTTTCACTAAAAATGTGCAAGAAAACAAACAAAAACTAAAAATGATAACTTTCAATTAGTAAAAGTATTTTTTGTAAAGCCATAATTGCCAGGTAAGCCACATAACTAGCAACTAATTGTCACTATTTGAATGGCCTTAAATTTCCTGGTTTCTCCCGTTTCTCCTAAATATTTAGAAATATGATTTCAACGCACTCTTTTTGGCGTTGAAGGATTGTAAGTGTAGAATTGCAATTCAATAAACCTTTTGTATTTAAACTCAAATCTTGACACACAAAAACCCTACCTTAATAATAGTTTTTTTTTATGAAGCGAATAAGTTCAGAATTTAAAACCAACCATTATAACATCAAAACTCAAGCATCGAATACTCATTTTATACATCAACAAGTTGTAAGGCAGGATGTGTTCAATGCTCACATTAGTCAATAGAATTAGCCAAAAAAATCTAAAACCTACTATCCATTGCTGTATTACTATTCTTTTTGATTATAAAAAATCGTGTATGCCATTACAAATTTTAAATATTCTTCAAGAAACCAATTTCAGCCTCAATTTAAAAAAAAAACCATGGTCTTCTGAACGCTCAACGTTACATTCAAAAGGGTTTTGATAAAATACACAAGGCCAAACAATTCGTTTTTTCCAAGATTTCCAAGGAATTAAAGAACATAATATTATGATTAATTTGAGTGCCCTGAATCCAAATATCCAATCCGATTTTTTTTCTATCAGCCCTATTTTTTTTAAATGTTTTTTGAAAATAGGTAAAAACCATTTAATAAAATTCTGATTTTTTTTCGATAAAACCTTGAAAATTAAATAAAAAGGTTTCAAATCAATTATCAACTTTCCTCAAGACCGCAAATAAAATACGGGAGTTTAAACAAATTTTTAAAACCAAATTGAATTCTGAATATTTTATGAAGCCAACATCAAATCGTTTTGCAAGATTTTGCAAATTTGTTTAATGGGGTAATTTTTTTTCAAACTCCCTTCAGTGTTTTCAGTAATTTTAGTAATAATGTGTTTTCAGATCTGAAAAATTGAACAATTTAACATTTTAGATCATTTTATATCACCCTCATCAAAATCTGGCCTCTATCATGTTTGAATAATGCCCCTAACCTAAAAAAAAGGTAAAATAGTATAAATTTATACTAAAATGTGTTGCGAGCCTACTTAGATGAATAATTCTATCGAATCAAAGCGATCAAAAGTTCCTTAGAGCAAGTTTACTGGTGTTGGGAAAAAGTGGTAGAAATTTTTACACTTACGGCACATTTTAAAAATTTTCCCATGCATAAACACTTTCAAGATCTGTGGACTTCTAGTTTTTTTTTTTACAACACATGTTGTATTTTCGCATGCTGTGATGCAAAAATAGCTATATTTCTATCACATACGGCTAAATTAGAAACAGTGTTGTAAAAAAATACATCGCCCCAAGATCTTGAAAACATTTTTGCATGGTAAAATTTTCAAATTGTCAAAATTTATACCACTTTTTACAAAACACTAGTGAACTTGCTCTTAGTATAAGAAAAGTTCAGATACCGGTATTTTGATAGCAATTTACTATCTTCTTAAGTAAGCGTTTTCAGTCAAGAACGAATTCAATCTAAAACTCTCACTGAAGTAGGTAGTAAGTTGCTATCGAAATATCGGTATCTAAACTTTTCTTATACCGTGGTTGAATTAAATGGAATCTATTGATTGCTTTGAATCAAATTATTTATTTATTTATTTAGTATTTATCTCAAACAAAATTAGAAAAATATAAAACATATAAATTTTATTAAAATTTTTGGACCCAGAATTAATTTAAAATAAAATCTTTTAAAGTGGACTTTTTCCAAAGATCGCGGTTGCGGAACCTCTAAACATGATATTTTTTTAGTTTGCCCCATACAAAAGTTTGTTCTTCACATCCTAATCTACCATTTGAAGGGTGAGCCCTCAGATTCTCAGACATTATGCCATTTTGGGACACCCTAATGTTGATGCTTATAAAATTCCGTTTTGTCGAATGCCAGTTATCACTTTCTAGCATTTTTAATATTCTTTATAATATTGACAGAAAACTGAAATTGTGTTTAAACATAGATTTAGTAATAAAATAATTTTCTCAAAAACTGCTGAAGATTTCAGCAAAAACTAACTCCTATGTATTAAAAACAGACGTCTGCTCATGAATATATTGTAGGGAGGCCCAAATTGCACTTTGTGTGGGATTCTGAGGGCTCAACCATTTAATTAATAGCCTAGGGTGTAAGAAACAAACCTTTATTTTTCAGCGGCTTATAAAAACTTTGTTATAAGCGTGCACTGATCCGTTTTTTGATAAAAGGATAATTGCTTTGATTTAGTAGAAATATCCAACCAAGTTGGCTGACAACACATAATAGAATCAGTATTCTCCTTAAAAAGCGCATATATTTATAAGCTTGCCAGATTGCCTGGTTTTATCCGGGTTTGCTCGGATATTTAATACAAAATTTGGGATAAGCCTGAATTTCATTGAAAAAAACCAAGATTTCAGATTATATCACTTTATTTGCCAAATTTAGCAAAAAACAAAAACAAATTGTGTTCCAGAATGTTTCATTTATGCTTCCTAAACGAAATTTGTTGAGAAAGTTTCATAAATAAAAAAATTATGAAATGTTTTTTGGAAGCCTTAAATACGATTTCAAATCTGCTAATGAGTTTTGATGAACAATTTTTAAAACCGATTTTTCTTGATTTTTGTTGGGTTTTTACCAAATTTGTTTGGATATTACCCGCAATTTTTGTTGACAATTTTGAAATCAACTACCTAGATTTTGCTAGATTTATAAATAAAATTGCCCAGATTTGTTCGGCCTGGATACGTGCTGGAAAAATTCTGGCAACCTTATGCATATTGCCTGCTGCCCCCCCACATAAATATATGCAGGATCTTGTTTCATGATAAAACATTTAATAAATATCTACAATTATAAAGTTACGTTTACATGAGTAAAATACAACTTTAAATCATGAAAATCATAAAAAAAATATTTGGAATATTTCGAGTGACACATATGACTTATATTATGAGTATATTTGTGTTTATCTAAGCCTTTTTTGGAAAAAAGGAATCTATGTGTACCTACCTACCTAAGGGTACGGCGCCGATTGACCGACGCATAGGGCTGAGATAAAAGATCTCCACTGCTAGCGATCAGGAGCCAGCGTCTTCACTTGCTGCCAGCCAAGGTTCTCGTCAACTGTGCGGATTTCAGCGACTAGACTTCGCCGCCACGAGCTTTTGGGCCTGCTTCTTCTTCGATGCCCATCTGGTTTCCAGTCAAGCGCCTCTCTGCAAATCTCATTTTCATCTCTTCGCAGCGTGTGCCCAATCCATCTCCACTTACGTTCCCGAATCTCGATTTCTAGCGCCCTTTGATGACACCGGCGATGTTGTTCCTCATTCGAGATCCAGTTGCCAGGCCACCAAGCGTGGATGATATTCCACAGGCTGCGGTTTACAAATACTTGCAGTTTTCGCATCGTCACCGCATATGTGCACCAAGTTTTGCACCCGTACAGCAATACGGATTTGACGTTTGAGTTGAAGATTCGGATTTTTGTTCGTAGAGAGATCTGGCGTGAGCGCTAGATGTTTCAGAGACTCGCAAACGCAAATCGGGGTTTTCTGATCCAATTTTCGATGTCGAGCATGGAATGGGATCATTTCGGTGAGGTGAGCGCAGTCGATATTTCCAAGTATAACATCTGTGATACCTGGCTTTATTACATTAACACACCATGGCTGCATATTAGGGTGTCCCAAAATTGCATTACTTCTGGGAATCTGGGGGCTCACCCTCCAAATGGTAGATTAGGATGTGCCGAACAAACTTTTGTATGGGGCCGACTAAAAAAAATCATGTTTAGAGGTTCCGCAAGCGCGATCTTTAAAAAAAGTCCACTTTCAAAAGATTTGATTTTAAATAAATTTTGGGTCCAAAAATTTTCGTAAAATTTATATATTTTATATTTTTCTAATTTTGTTTGAGTTAAAAACTACACGTAAAAAATACAAAATGAACCAAATTTGTATCAAAATGTAAAACTAGCAAGCTATTTTCAAGAAAAAAAAATTTTTTGGTCCAAAAATTTTGAATTCAACTGACCAAAATGTGTACCAAGCGTAGAATATTTTTGATATCAATGCCATCAAAAGATGCGGATTTTTGTGCACTTAAACTTTGCTGAACAAAACATGTGATTTGTATCAACGTGTGAACAGCTATTCACGATTTAATGCTTAACAAAAATCACAATTAAGGATATTTTTTATTTAATTTATCAAATTTGTCTTAATAAATACCTACTTTAAAATCAAAATACTTGCAAAAAAGGACTTTGATGGTTTGAGGAAGTCATCAAAAGGCCATATGCCGAATTTGAGCAGAATCGGACAACAGGAAGGGGTTGCACTGAATCTAATGTGTGAAAGGGATTCTGAGACATAGTGTTCTAAAGAAGCATAAAAAACTGGTTTTTCATCATACATTTTTGTCTTTATCAATCGATTGCTTGGTTGTGTAAGTTTTATTAAAATTTCAATTAAGACTAACATTTCACCTGAAGACTGCAAATCGATTGGACTTAAAACAAAAAAGTTATGGCTGTTCAAAGATTGTATTTTGGTCACAAATTGTCCTGCAAAACTCAATGAGTAAAAAGTACTCATTGTGTGTTAAACGACAATTTGCCACAAAAATACATTCTTGGAACAGCCATAACTTTTTTGTTTTAAGTCCAATCGAGTTGCAGTCTTCAGGTGAAATGTTAGTCTTAATTGAAATTTTAATAAAACTTACATAACCAAGCAATCGATTGATAAAGACAAAAATGTATGATGAAAAACCAGTTTTTTATGCTTCTTTAGAACACTATGTCTCAGAATCCCTTTCACACATTAGATTCAGTGCAACCCCTTCCTGTTGTCCGATTCTGCTCAAATTCGGCAT
>NC_073692.1:313741829-313789146 GCF_029784155.1 Uranotaenia lowii | reverse complement strand
TCTTCCTTCTTCCTTCTTCTCTTCTTCCTTCTTCCTTCTTCCTTCTTCCTTCTTCCTTCTTCCTTCTTCCTTCCTTCTTCCTTCTTCCTTCTTCCTTCTTCCTTCCTTCTTACTTCCTTCTTCCTTCTTCCTTCTTCCTTCTTCCTTCTTCCTTCTTCCTTCTTCCTTCTTCCTTCTTCCTTCTTCCTTCTTCCTTCTTCCTTCTTCCTTCTTCCTTCTTCCTTTTTCCTTTTTTCTTTTCCCACTTCCTTTTTTCTCTTTTTCACCCTTCCCGTGCCTTTTTATGCCTTTTTCTTTTTTTGCTTAATTTTTCTACGATCATTCAACTGAAATAAACAGAAATTTTTAATTTAGTATCTTTATCGTGAATCTTCTTTCATCTCCAAATTTCCCTGAAATAAAAATTTCAAACGTCACACTCAAACACAATTTTAATCAGCTTCGCCATGCTGTGAAAGTCCATCAAAACTGATTCGGGAAACCTCATTCCGATTCCCACACTGACACTTGATAATTTTTCATTAGCATATTCATCAACTCATTTTACTCTGCTCATTCATTCTGGAAATTAGAAACATGGAAATGGAAAACTCCCGGCTAGATTATCTACCCTTCCCGTCCATCTTGCCATCATCTCTTCCCCTGACTTTCGCCCCAACAACTGAATTTGCAATCAGACTGCGTGCGTGTGTTCATTCGTCTAGTTGTACACTCACTCATCAGGCGGTTTCTTAATTAACTTCTGAATAGCAATCCCGACCACATCGTAAAGCAGCTTCCAGTCAGTGTTGAGCTTCTGGCTTCTTTTTTCTTCCTATTTTTCAATTTTCGCCCGCTGTTTTCCGCGTTCCTTTCAAAATAACTCCAGTAATTTTCTGCTGGAATTGGGTGTGGTGATTCCATCAGAGTTTAAAATTTAAAATATTCACTTCATCATTATTATGCGTCAAAATTAGAATGAACCGATTTTCCCGTCGTGGACATTTCTCTTACCAGGGGTGATGGCGATATTAAGGCGTTCAATTGTTGTTTTTATTTTAAAATGAGAAAAAACACCGATGGTTTTGTGTTCCCGAAGCTGGTTTGAATGAATCTCGAAAAATTTTAATATCGCTTTCACGTTTTTGCTGTGTACTGGTATTTTTCCCCAACTCGTTTGGAAGGGAATGTGCTGCATTCGAGCCAGTTCGGGAAATGAGAAGAAATGGAAATTCCCACAGGGATATGCTGATGATGATGACGATGAGATGGAATGAGGAAAGAAATGAAAGTGCTTTCGGGTTACAATTTTCCCGGTACAGAGTTAACGGTGATTGAATTATTCTTGGAAAATCGTTGCAGAAGGGTTAAATTTTCATCACTGAACCGAAAGATTTTTGTATTCTTCTTACAACTCAAAAAAGAGCTTTGAATACTAAGTTTAAAAAAAAAAGTATGTGTTCTGGCTTTATGAACCAATATTTAATCGTTGCAAAAATCGTATATGTAATACCTGGTTAATGTTCTTAAAAGTGAAAAGTTTCTCAAAAATCCTACATTTTTTATTTTATAATCAAATAATTCTTGTCGAATACGTATGCCTTTTGATTGAGGCGATGTGGGGTCATTTTTGAATTTCTCAAACCTTGGGGTCTAAAAGCTTTGTTTTACTTCAAAACTCATCCATGATTTTTTTGCAGAATTTTTAAGTAACGTTTACATGAATAAATTTGAACTTTAAGATTGTATGGAAAAATTGAATATTTTGTATTGAAAAATCAATATAGGTTCTTTCAGTTTCTTCTGGAGAACCGAGCTGTCGTGACTTGTGGTTCTCAATTATTTCACTAGTCATTTTTGACCTTTCAAATATTCACAAATTTTTACTAAACGTGACTCTAGAAAACGATATGTGCTTGTTAACAGACCTCCAATCAGCGATGACACATTAAAATCGGTATTTTCAAGTCCGAAAAAATCGGTATTCGGTTTTTAAATTTTAAAATCGGTATAAATGCCGATTTTTCTTCTATGCTTCTCAAAACATTTTTATTGAAATAATTTTGAAAAAAATTGCATCGCATTTTTAAAACTTAATATTTTCTGTTGAATAGACAGCCCACTGCGAGTTTATGTGTACAACGTAAAGAAAAATTATTTTGTCAATGATCGCGAAACGATTTGACTTATTGATTTTTTTATGTTTCCATTCAATATTTAAAGCATGGATCACTACAAATCTTGACGCATTAAAACGGGTCTATCTCGGAGCTATATAAACGAAATAAAAATGTTTTGTACTTGAAATGTAGGGTTTTTATTGCACTTTAAAGGAAAAATAATAAAAAAATTATTCCGATGTTGTTTTGATGAATTTTCGAACTTTTGGTTGAGTATCACTCATTATAGTTTGAACACCCTATTCGCTGACCTCAGCGGCCTTTTTGTTCCACAATCTCTTCATCTCTGTTGCTTCCCGAGTCGTCCTACCATTCTTCTTTATCTTCTGCTTGACAATTGCCCAAAATTTTTCGAAAAAGCGGAATTGAGGGCAGTTGGGTGGGTTGATGTCCTTTTCGACAAAATCCACCCGTTGGCCCAATACCACTGTAGAACCTCCTAGCTGTAGTGGCAGCTTGCCAAATCTGGCGAAAACTTAACTAGTCCTTTGTGAGATCTAATGTACGAAAAAAAAAGTTTTTCAGGCATTCCTCCTTGTAAATTTCGGAGTCCATGGTCTTGTTTTTCACAAAAACCGGAATTTTTCGTCCGCAGCTGCAAATACCTTGCCAGATCAAACACTTTCTTGCACACTTATCAGCAAAAACGAATTTGAAGTTGCCGGGGACATCACCATGACCAGTGCAGTGTACCACTGCAGTGGCTTTACATAATTTTTGGCCAGAAAGCTGCCCAAAATCCATCTTCACGTACGTTTCGTCATCCATGAGGATGCATCCGTCGAACTTCGTTGGAATCTTCTTGTATAACTTGCAGGCACGTCCTTTGACTACTAAATTCTGCTTCAATGTCCGGTTTGGTTGCTTACTGGTCCGATAGAATCGTATTTCTTCGCGTAGACGAATTCTGCTGACGGTGCACTGGTCGGCGTTGAATTTCTTGGCAATGTCATAGTCCGACTACCCTGTGTTTTCCTTGATCGTTCTCAACACCTTCAAATGCAGTTTCCGATCCTTAATTCCACTATGACGCTTGGTATGAACCTGCCGATCTATAGCACGCATCTCACGGAAACGTTTGAGAACGCTACACACGGTTGATTTGACCATTTTTAACGATTTCGCGATTTTTGAACCCGACCACGTCGGGTTTTTGACGTGGGTGTTCAAAATTTATTTTCATCTCGAGGCTTCCATCACGTGTAACTTTGTTGAAACAAAACGAATCGTAATGAAATTTTCAGCACTGGTAGAAAAAACATTCCTCTACAAAGAGTTGCCAAAACATTCCAGATCCGACAACTAGGAGCACTATGGTAAAATAAATAGTGCGTCCAGATTTGTAGTGATCCATGCTTTATATCATTAATCCCGTTTTTTGGGGTTTAGAAAAAATAACAAAATGAAAACTTCCATAACTTTTTATATGAAATCAAAATCATTTATGGTATTCGGGAATGTTGATTATTGTAAGAAACCCTTTATTTTCAAAATATTTGTAATGTTTCAAAGCTTTGCCAAAAAAGGGCACATTTATCATTTTTTATCAGTTTTCAAAAGTTATCTCAAAAACATCGGAATTTTTCTGTTTTTAGGACTTGTGGTATTTATCAAGAGTGTGCACTTATCTTGGTTCCAAAATTTCAAACATACAACTTCGAGAAATGATCATGATCAAGATCAAGATATAATCTCTAATCTACCATGTTATTTGAAACCGTCAACTGGGGCAACATGCAACAATTTTCAACTTCAATGGCTTCTAAAAAACTTATGTTCACAGTTAATCCTACCCCTTATGTATCAAAAGTTTTAAGGATGGTGAGACTTGATGTTTGGCCAAGTCAGAAAAATTATTGGTTTCTTTAGTTATTTTTAATCATCTAAAACCAAAACCGTTTTTCATCCTCCTTAGAAAACGGGGTAACTTGCAACAAACGTTGCTTTTAATGAAAAGACTTATGCACACGCATAAAAATTTATAGTTTTTAGAATATTTGCGATGCTTTAAAGACCATTATGCATGATAACACCAATTGCAGTAATTTTTAAGTCTGTAAAAACGAATTGTCACATTTTTTCTGAAAATAAGAATGCTGCATACATTAAGGAGTGTAACGTCTCGATTTCCTTCGAAAGTCGAAGCTGGAACAAGACGACAAAACTCTCAAAAACCAACAGCCACTGATTCTAATCAGGACTGAATCCCACTTCGTGCTAAAGGAAAGTTAAAATTTTATTAGCAAAATTGCGTAGCTCAACTTAACAGCACTTAAGCGCCAACAACTAAAAAAAGTTGATGTGCTGAAGTCTCTTAAAACCCGGACTTTCTTCCCAGGGGTGGGCTTCCAAAGAAAACTAATTAAAATGGTGTTGGCGAAATGAGGAAAGTTTGTGTAGGTTCACGAACTTAGTCGCCGCGCAATATCCGTAGTTCTCTGCAGCATAAAATGACCAAACACAATGCTTAAAAAGAGGTTCACAAAGGTAACTAAAATGCAAACTTACCGATAAAATCGTCCTTGCACCTGCACACAAGCTACCGCCAGAGAACTTCCCGGGCTGGGTTTGGATGCCAAAACGTATAGCTAGGCCGTTAACTCCCGAGATCGTCGTAGGCTCGAATCACAACTTGCGCGGCACGTACTATTAGGGCAGATTTATTGGGGAAAATACTTGAAAGCAGTAGGGTAATAACCGCCTTACTCAGATTTACTCAAAACGCAGCTTATTTTACAAAGCGACCGAACAACTCCAGGATCAACATGCTAAGGCCCTCAGGTTTTCTTTTTGGTCTCCAAGAAGACTCCATTTTCAATTCTCCCATAGAAAAGCCACCATTGGTAGCTCGTGATGACTGTCAGAATAACGATAAGTTATTCCGTAGTCCTTATGGGTGGAATTTCCATTTTACCGAAATTTCACATTTCAGCACACAAAGATCCACTCCCAATAAGACTGACATGATACATGTTCAAATTATGCATTGGAGATACTACGGATATTCCCACTTTGTCTTCTACGGGCCGTTACAGAAGTTAAATAACACTACGAAAATTTCTACAAGCTGAAATCATAAAAATAAATGTTTGGATGAATGAAATTTCAATTTTTACAAACGTTTGATGCAAATCGTTAATATTTCATCACATGGGAACGAGATTTACAAGGTGTTGCATTTTACCCCAGACACCTAAAAGAATTATAAAAATATTTAACATTTTACCCCAGACACCTAAATGGATTATAAAAATATTTATTAAAAAAAGAATAAGTGATTGTTAGATATTTTTAATACCAACAGTTATAAGTTTGTAGATAATATTATCAAGCCAATCCGTCATACTGGGTAAAGTTTTTTTTCGGCTTCGAAAAATGTTAAAATTTAAACATCTAATGTTCATTTTTTTCAAATTTTATATAAATTTGAAGAGCTTTAAAAAACTAGCTTAAGATGCAAGAAATTATGTCATCAACATTTTGTAAACATTAAAAGATAACTTTATTACAATGCATTAAACTAAAAATTGATTCAGTGTGGTGTTATACGAATGTTACATCTAACCCCGCTGTTGCATGATGCATGAATCAAAATTCGATCTCAAGAGAGTTGGCGTAGGAGACAAAGATGCTTTCGAATACTCTGAGACTTGCTAGCTAAATAGGCACTAGAAGTTTACTGGTGCCAATTTAAAAAAAAAACCCAAGTAACCGTAAGCATTAAGCCATAACCCTTAATCAGCATTAAATCAACATTTCTAATGCAAGTTAGCATTATATCAACATTCATAATGCTTTTTAGTTTTATATAAGCATTATTAATGCATAGAAGCAATAACAAAAATTAGCACTAATGGTAGCACTATATGCACATAAAGAGCCACTATATAAAGTTAACAAGCATTAAGACTGTAGCACTAGAACTTCCTGTTAATGCTTATATAAAGCTTTAGAAGCGTAGAAACGTCAAACCCACGAATGTAAACAAGAGTGATTTTCTCATTTGCTGCGTGTGAGTAAGCAAGACAGCAAACAAAAACAAACATAGCGGGCAGTTGCAGTTATCTTCTCCCAAAATTATCCAATACATTTCCAAACCTTCTCATGCATACATTGTCTATGAAGTTGTGTGACCCGAACTTGAAGTACGGGTTTTTTCACCTACCTTATCAGCATCAGTGGTCTAAATGGTAAGGGCGCAAGGGAAGATAAAGGCTGCTGCGGGATCCTCAGTTCGAGACTCATCCAAAGTAATTCATAATTCAATTATAACCACTTCTCATTTCATAGAACACTTCATTAAGCAAGCATAATTCTTCATTTGTTACCATTCGAGTGAGTTACCCTATGCCACTCACGAAGAGTACTCATTTTCCTGTTTAAACGCCTGAATGTTTATTTGTTTTATGTTGCATGTCCCGTACAGTAAAATAGAATAAATAAACATTAATAAAAATCTAGATTAAAAATTTAAATAATATTGTATAATAAATAAATAAAAGCAAATCCAATGGTGTTGGGAAAAAGTGGTAGGAATTTTGACAGCTGTAGCACAGATGGGAATTTTTCTATCGTGAAATATAGACCAAAAATGTTGGCCGTCCACCGGTGTGATAGAATACGAAGGTATAAAATCGAAAGCAACCAGCGATGCCAAGTGAATTTGCTTTTCAGTAATTTTACTGACTTTTTTTATTTTGAATTCACCGTTTGAAAATTGAAAACAAATTCATTTTACTTGATCATTAACTTGAAATAGTACCTAGTGTCAATATGAAAATTTTATTATTTATATGTATGAACAAGTATTGTTTAATTTATAATGCATTCCAATATTAAACTGTATTCTGCAGGATTAGGAGTTTTGTGTTGGAGTGCATTTGATTACACGAGTTGATAAAGTTTTTGAACTCTTCCTAAATCATTTTCAAAGTGATAATTAAGCAAGTGACGTATAAAAAGTATAGGTAATTCAAACACAAGCTGAATTTTACTCCCGATTCGACGCCTACGTTTGATCTGATTGACACTTGTCGAATTAACAGCGAGGGTTCCGTTTTCTAAATATGATGGATCCATTAAAGGCGGCGTTCCGAACTTGTTATCGGACATTCCGTCGGAATATCTTTTTCAAATAAAAAAACGAAACAATTTCCTACTCCCGAAAACCGCTCAAACAAAACAATCAAGCAGAATTTATTTATTCACCCAGCTATCTGGCATCTCTGCGCCTCAAAATGTATTTGATTGGCAAGGGCATGAATAAAATTGGCTGTAAGTTTGAAAGAGTTGAATAACTTCATTGCAATTCGTATCAATTTAAGTGATAAAAGATTAAAAAAAAAAAAGAAAATATCACTTTATGTTTGAATCCTGAAATTGCTCAATTTCCTTTATTTTCCCCTCAACTGAGGTTTTGAGCATAAGTTAGATGGCAGCACCGAAGCGTTTCATGCACGAATACTGTATTGCAACGCCGACTCTATCACTCGGTTCGGTGTTGCAAAACATCGTGTTTTTCTATCACCCTCCGCCAAAAAGTGTTATACGATACAAATTTTGCAGCGCGAAACTGTTCGAATATCAGATTTTCCCAACACCGGTGGACGGCAAATGTGTTGTGATGTGATGTAAACCTTCGAAATTTCCAACTCCATCTCAACCAGTGAACTTGCTCTAAAAAGATAAGATAAGGAACTCCTAACGGTCACATTGAACACATGCTCCACAATTACCACACATAACACTTAACGGGAAAAAGGGATGAAGAAAGAAAAAGACAGCACGCTAAAGGGAAAATCGCTAACGATAAACGGAAAAAGGGAAAATCATCGTTAAAAAGGGAACGCAGGAAATCGACTACCGGGAAGCCTAAGGTCTTTTCTACCGACTTCCGTACGATACACATCGGATCCCATTAGTGGAAAAGTGCCGTGTATCTTCCGCAACACGAGATCAGGTAACCTCAAATCGTATTCCCGGTAGTTCGATCATCACCCTGACGTTTCCCTTGGTCTATAAGGACCCATTATTTTATTATTAGGCAATTTTGCCAAGGTCCGACGCTAGCCTGGATTATCTGCGTCGCGCAATAAACCCGACCGTCACTGTCAACCTGCAGCCATATCCGTAAGTTGCCAACAACCGCTATTCTCGCACTTACCGGGGATTGACCAGCGCGTGAAAGGGTTTGCGACAACAGCTAGCAACCAGCAACACCCACCTTGCGAGCAACAGCAATCGTTCAGCAACATTTGGGACCCGTAAACGTTCCACGAGGCCCGGAACTGAAGTTTCGGCACCGCCATTGCCGCCCGGTTCACCACGTGCGATCTCCGAAACCCAAGACATCCCGCAGCAGCAGTTCCCGTTGGCCGGCTACCTTCAACGAGTACACACTACACTAAACACAGAGCAACAAAACTGTAAGTAGGACAAATAAACCTTGAAAACCTAAAAGACCGGTGTTTTGGACTTTTTGACTAGTGTCACCACCATCATGTTGTAGATAATGATTTCATTTTTTAATTGTTGTTCATTTTATTAAATCAAAGAATAATTTCCTAATTTGAATTTTCGTTTCTAATCAATCTTGACCAATCAATTAAAAAATTAAAATATGTTCTAAGATTGCATTTTTAATGCTTTTATACGGCTGGCGAAAAATGACATTTCAATGGTGCTCTAATTCAGCATTTGTAATGCTTATTAAAGACTATGCCGTGATAGCATTTATTCAGCCCGCCATGCTTGGCATCGCTCCTCAGATTTGCCCGTTCAGAGTAAGAGCGTGTATTTTTTTCGCTGAGCTCTTCCCAAACGGAGAATCTTTAAAAAATGCTCCGTTACCTCCAGAGCGACCAAGCGTCCACCCAAGTGTGGGCAAGAGAAGCAAGCAAACTGATGAAGTGCGTTCTCGGTGCAGATAAATTCGTTCGCACTCGGGCGAAAGAGAAGCTTTACAGAAAACTCGGTTTGTCTTCATCGGTTGCGTTTGGATCGATGTTTGGAAGTGCGTCAGAATTTACAATGCAGAACATAAATCTAACGGAACTAAATTAATACCGCCAAAGGTAGTTGAGATAGAATGCTGGTGTTTTCGACAACATTGCTCTGTATAATAAAGCGCATATTTTGATATGAAATATAAAGTTTAGAAGTCCACCAATAGCAAGATATAAATCGTAACTTTCTTGTTTAGCATTTTAGAGCTTAAGTTTCTTCTACAAAGTTATTTATCTCAACAAAATACACAACTTTGCTAAACATACCAAAATTTTATATCAAAATATGCGAATTATCAACTTTGCCCAAAACACCTATCTTTTCATTCCTGAGCGAGTTCCTCTAGATTGATGTTCTGCACCAGGACAAATGATTAGCTACGATAGCTTTCTTCGGTCGAAAAATATCAAAAGCGTAGCAGTTAAGGAAGATAAATCCTAAATTTTACTATTTGTGAAAGTTTTGAAGTTTTATTACTTAAATTTGTCCCAGATTCTTGCGTAATGTTCACGGTTTGTTTAAAAGGCAAAGATTTTAGGATAATTTTAGTAAATGTTACTTTTCGAATTGCTGCTTTTGTAAATTAATGCTTCCCACGTACGATATTAAAAGTACATAAACCTAAGTATACAGCAATTTGCGGATGCCCGGATATAGTGAAAAAACTACTTGGATTTTGCCCAGTTTTATCCACATTATTTGGAAAATGAAACAAGAAAATCGAATTCAGTTTAAAATTGTTTGTCAAAAATTGGATTTGTTAAAGTTTATTTTATCAAATATCAAACCAAAACTTTCCTTCGTATGCTTTAAACATAAATTTGACACTGCTGATGTGTTGCGACAAAAAAAAATGTAAGCCGTTTTTCTTCACTAGATGAATGTCTGGAATTTTCTCAGATTTGGCCGGATATTGCTCGGTTTATGGAATGGAGAATTTCAGATTATTTACCTGGTTTGCACCATGTTTTTCAAATAATTTGCCAGGAAGTGCCCGGCCCGGCTACGTACAAAAATAGTTCATACATAAACCTACGTTGGACCTCTTCAACTGATGCACTGTTCCGCACTGCATAACGGCTTTTTTGAAGAAAACATTCCTGCATTGAAATCTTTCTGGCTTGATACACTGAGCGACACAGCAGCTCCGCTAGAGCACAATTTTCTAGCCAGCTCCTTCTCTTTTCTTTAGAGCGAGCGACGTCCACCCGACCGTCAGAGCAACCGCAATCGGGCGCACTCGGCAAAAAGATTTGTGAACGTTGATCGGCTGAGCAGTGCACTCGGAAACCGAAATGATGAAAGTGTAATTCGTTCTCTGCTCTGTTCTGTTTGCGAGGTGTTGGACAAGCATGCAGCCCGCTATTTAGCCTTTTTAGCATTAAATCTGCATTATATACGCATATAGTGCAAAACAAGCATTAATTCAGAGTAATATATGATGATGATGATGGTCCCACCTCATTCCCCTACACAGGTTTGAGCTGGTCAAGTTATCTTTAAGATAATTTAGGTATTGTTGTTCCAGAATCAGTATTCAAATAAAACGGACTGATTTCTGTTTTGTGCTTGCAATGCACATTTAGTTCAGCAAGTTAATAACAATCTAATTTTATATCCGCGCGCCTGGCTCAAACATATGTAGACTTTCTCTTTATCTTTTACGCGATTCTACTAATGGCAAAAAGCCACAAATTAAAAATAAAAGCAAATCTCATCATCATCATCGGACGAAAACAATGATTTGCTTGTCTTTTTACTATAATCTTTTACAAAATTCGTCAAATGTTACATACAATCTTCCCTTATTATCTATCTTAAACTACTACTCTTTTAATGTGTGAAATACAAAGTTTCTTGAACTCAGCCAAATTTTGAGCACATTTAATTTCCCGTGGTAACGAATTATATTCACTAATACCTTTAAAATACAATGAATTTTGAGTTGCGCTTAGAAAAAAAGTGGGTGTTCTCATCTCCGAAGCATTTCTAGTATTGTATCTATGGATATCATATCCTCTAACTATACAATTGCTTAAATATGATGGCAATTGATTTTTAACTATTTTATAAATGAACACCATTGTTAAATATTTAGTTCTCTGTTTGATAGATGACCACTGCAGAGCGTCCAATAAAAATCGAGAGGAAGTATGTCGACTACATTTTAAAATCAGACGCATTATTTTATTCTGCAAGCGCTGCAATCGTGACATTTGTGTTTCATTAGCTAAAAACAGTATTGATGAACAAAAATCAATGTGTGGTGCAATGATAGATCTGTACAACTGGATTTTACTGGCAATTGTTAGGTCGTTTTTAATCGACACAGAATTCCATATTTTTTAGCAATTTTTTTAATAACACTGTTAATATGATTCTTGAACGTTAGTTTTTCATCAACTGTTACTCCAAGATACTTTATTTCTCTAACGCGATCAATCGGTTCACCATTGAGGTTGACATGACCATCAACATTATCAAATCGAGTTGTTATTATCATGTATTTGGTTTTAATTATATTCAATTTCAATTTTTTTACATTTGAGCCATTTATCCAGATATTATAAATCTTCGTTCAAATGCGACAAAGTACTTAGAAAATCCCGTTCGGCAACAAATAAAACAGTATCGTCCGCAAAAAGATTTATATCACAAAATCGTAAAACTCGTCTTATATCATTAATGTACATTGTAAACAAAATGGGCCCAAGCACACAACCTTGAGGTACGCCAAGAGAGTTACACAAAAGACTTGATATACAATTATTAAAACATGTTTTTTTGAGTTCTGTTACATAAATAACTGTCAAACCACTTAAACACATTACCGCAAATTCCAAATTGTTTCAAAGTTTCCAATAACATTGGTCTAGAAATTGTTTCAAAGGCACGTTTCAAATCCAAAAATACAGCCAAAACTGGTTCTTTCTTTTCAATATAATTTTTCTATTTTGCTAAGACAAGATTCAATGCAGTTTCACATGAATGTTTTTCTCGATATCCTGATTGTTCTGGTATGAGTAGATTGTGTCGATTCAAATATTCCATCAACTGTTCTTTAACTACAAGTTCTAAAAATTGTTCAAGTGTGTGCAACATATTATTTGGACAAAACTCTTCGGATTTAGCCGTTCCAGCAATCTTCTGAATAGGAATCACAAGTGATTCTTTCCAAATCTGCGGCACATGTCCAGTTTCTAATGATTCATTTATAAGTTCCAGCAATGGTTGTGCAATGACATAGAAACAATCCTGGATAATTTGTGCAGTTAAATTATCAATTCCAGCTGATTTCTCTAGTGAAAAACAAATCTTTTTAGTTCAAGGAAACTTATAGTTCGAAAAATTTCTAATGCACTGTTAACTTGAAAATTAAGTTCATCAGCTGACAGACTCGATACTCTGGTGGATTTGAGAGACGCTATCAATGAAATATTCGTTGAATCTACTAGCAATAACGTGAGCCGATTCCTCCTCAACTCCGTCAAAAGTGACAACTTTCGGGGTTGTACTCTGTGAATTCATCAGATTTTTTTTTTAAATTTTCCATAGTTCTTTGCTATTATTTTTGTTGTGATCAATTTTCTTTTGAATATACTCACCCCTAGTCTTTTTTAAGGACCTTGCATATATGTTTCTTGCGATTGTGTATTGATTTGATATGGGAACGATATGGGAATATAGTGTTGATTAAGGGCTATATTTAAGTGCTTATGGTTACTTGGGAATATAAATGACACCTAGTTAAGTTATATTTGAAAAAAAAAAAAAAAACATTCAGTCGGAACGAACTTTTCAAAAATCGGTATGAAATCGGTAGGTTTTGCTAAAAATGGGTATTCTGTATATACCGATTCCTAGTCAAAAAATCGGTATAAATACCGCAAAAGCGGTATGTGTGTCATCAGTGCCTCCAATCCGATTCGGCCTCTCTTTCTCTCCGACAAACTTCTCAATTCACATTTGGAAACATTCTCCTCAACTTTCTCTTCTCCCCACATTGATATAATCTCTCTCTCTCTCGTTCGAAATGGATTCGAACATAGTAGATGGATTCAGAACTAATGTGCACTCTAAATAAGTAATAATTGATTTCATCACAGTTTGGCTTTAATACATTTTTAATTTCTCTTGTATTATATTTTTCTTTATTCTGTCTTTATTATCTACACGAGCCTGCTAGTAGTATTTGTGCCAATTAATGAATTCTCTCAAGGAAATTTTCCTCTGAACAACTTTGTCAAAGACAACAACCTTCGTATCTCATTAGAAAAGAAAGTTGTTTGCTGTTTAACAGGGGTATGTCTCTTGGCATTAATAGTGATGAATGGGATATTTGAATTTATCCCAAGAAATATCACAGTAATTATTTACGCAGATGATATCTTGCTAGTAGTGGGAAGCAAATTCATAGATGTGTGTCGTAAAAAACTGCAATACGGAATTGACTGCATTCTACAGTGGGCGAACAAAACTGGTTTTACAATTAACGCAAGAAAAAGCACATTGTTGCACATGTGTTCAGGAACAAGAACAAAAAAACATCATTTTTACCAACAGGAGAAATTAACAGCCGATGGTGTTGAAATCAAGCGTGCTAGAAAAGCAAAAATTCTAGGAGTAGAAATAAACCAAGCAGGAAATGCAAACACCCACGTCAAAAACTTAAAAAAAGAATGCACTCGCAGAACTCGGTTCCTAAATGTTCTAACCAGCTTAGGGAGCCGTGAAACGCTATTAAAAATTGGATTTGCCACGGTTATTTCGAGACTATTATATGGCTGGGAAATTTTTGAACCTCAGGATATAATGGAACTAGAAACGGTCTATAACAACCTCCTCAGAACTGTTTCCGGAGATTTTTGTACATCACCGGTAGAATCCTTGGTATGTTGAAAACGGAGTGCTCCCATACAGATCCTTAGCAGCTTTAAATTGGTCACAAAAGGCAGCTTGGATAGCAGAAAGGAAGTATGAAACTGAAAATTACCTTATAAATAGGGCAAATAGAATTCTGGAAGAAATAACAAACCATCGACTACCCCACATAAATACTGAAGCTTTCTTCAGAAACTACAAGAAATTGGTATGAAAAACTGCCCAGAATAGACTGGTCGTTCCAACGACAATTCAAAGCAGGAGGAAACCGCAACCAAGCAGCTGCTATATTCAACGCAATCAAAAATCACAAGTATTTCAACATGGAAGAATGTTTCACAGATGGTTCTTTATCAAATGGCAAAGTGGGATTTGGTATTTTCAACCCAACTGCCGAAAATGTCTCAAGACAACTACCAGAAACTTTTTCCATTTTCTCGGCCGAAGCATCAGCAATATACAGGGCGATAGAAAAAGTCACGTCTCATACTGTTTTATTCACAGATTCCGCAAGTGTTCTGAGCTCATTAGAATCTGGCACAAAACACCCAATCATTCAAAAAATTTAAAAAAATGTAAACCTGGATAAAATTACTTTTGTATGGGTACCGAGCCACGTAAGTATAAGCGGCAACGAAGAAGCAGATAGCCTCGCCAATCTAGGGAGAGAAAATGATCTACTGTCAATAGGAACGCCCAAAAGTGATGCCCTGAAATGGATTAAATCGAAAATTTGGGAACAACACAGACAAGCATGGAGAATCAACGTGACGAACAAATAAGGGGAAATAAAACCAACTACCGGAAAATGGAACGACGTGACAAACAAAAAAGATCATGAATTCTCTCAAGGAAATTTTCCTCTGAACAACTTTGTCAAAGACAACAACCTTCGTATCTTATTGGACAAGAAAGTTGTTTGCTGTTTAACAGGGGTATGTCTCTTGGCATTAATAAACAATAAATTCAATTGACACCACTGCTGGGTTCCTAGCGAGGTATTGCATGACTACTTTTCATGCAATACTTCACGGGGCAAAAGCAGTGGTGTCAATTGATTTTATTGTTTATCAGTGCAAAAAGACATACACCTGTTAAACATCTAATAACTTTTTTGCGTAATAAGATGCGAAATTACGGCCTGCGACAAAAATGTTCAGCGGAAAATTTCCTTAAGAGATTTTATAAATTGGCATAAAAACCATTTGCAGGCTTGGTTGCACAGAAGAAACAAAAATGGTGATGGTTTTTCACTATAAAATGTTCAATTTTCCCATACAAATCTTAAAGTTCAAATTTACTCATGTAAACATTCCTTAAAAATTCTGCACAAAGACATCAGTCTAATGAGGTTAAGCCTTACTTTTCAATAAATCAACCGTCAAAGTTGTTTTTGTCACAGTAGGAAGTTTTGAAAAACGCTTAAATTAACTTTAAAAACTGTTAAAAATCGAATGAGAAGCACGATAGATACAGCGATTTTAGTAAGTAGGCAAATTGACTGTCCTGAGTGGAACTCTGACGGGTAAAACAACAGTTGAATGGCAATTTCTGATGTAGCGCTCTAACTTTAAAATCGTCTAAAACCAAAATCGATTTGTATTGATAAATTTATCTCTTGCTGTCACTCGTCATACCGATTATTTTCCGCTGCTTTGCACACAATTTTTCACTCTTCTCGACAATGAAGCGTTTTCATTTTTTTTTTTTGGTCTCGAGTATCGAGTTCGCTTTTCAGGTCCTTCCTCAATCTAATCGCACGTATTACCTACCAAATGACATTTGACCCACGAGTATAGAAAGTTCTAGGACGTGCCTGTGTTTATTCTCACCGGATCCGGAAGGACTGAACTGTGTAGAACCACTATCGTCCCTCGCGTGCACGAAACACACACAAACATCATCGTCGAGTCGAGACAGTCGATGCAGAGGTAATTTATTGCGCGAGATGATGCAAAACCGAACACATCATGTGCCAACCTAGCGATATTGTAGGCATCCCTGCTCTGAATGGAATGTAGAAACGTGAACTATCCCTTCCTATACATATGTAGATACATTGTATAGGTTAGGTTCGGTTTGGGTGCTCGAAATTTTAAGCCTGACAGATTTGGGTCAGCTCAAGTGGACCTTGAATATTTATTACCAAAATTCCGTTCGATGACGGCATTCCTGGTTTGAAAACGATCAATTAAAAGCCGGAAAGCGCTATACTGAGCTCACCTTGAATTTTGAGATACAATTTGCTTAAAGGACAAATAAACGTTGTGAAATGCATCTTTGGAACAAAGCTTTAACATCTGAAAATTTTTAGTTCTTACTTCTTACTTCTTAGTTCTTAGTACTTAGTTCTTCGTTCTAAGTTCTCAGTTCTTAGTTCTTAGTTCTTATTTCTTAGTTAATAATTGACAAAATTGACATAATTCACAAAATTAATAAAATTGACAAATTGCCAAATTGACAAAATTGACAAAATTGACAAAATTGACAAAATTGACAAAATTGACAAAATTGACAAAATTGACAAAATTGACAAAATTGACAAAATTGACAAAATTGACAAAATTGACAAAATTGACAAAATTGACAAAATTGACAAAATTGACAAAATTGACAAAATTGACAAAATTGACAAAATTGACAAAATTGACAAAATTGACAAAATTGACAAAATTGACAAAATTGACAAAATTGACAAAATTGACAAAATTGACAAAATTGACAAAATTGACAAAATTGACAAAATTGACAAAATTGACAAAATTGACAAAATTGACAAAATTGACAAAATTGACAAAATTGACAAAATTGACAAAATTGACAAAATTGACAAAATTGACAAAATTGACAAAATTGACAAAATTGACAAAATTGAACAAATTGACAGAAATGATCAAAAATTCTATGCGGTTTAAAACTTTAAAAAATTCGTTAAATGGATTGAAGAAAACAAATTTAAAATTTCTTACACTTATTTCGCAATACATAAAATTACAGATTTTCTCAATTTTCAGGATAGTTGATAATTGATTTGATACTTTTATTTAATGTTTATTGGACATATCCTAACTCTAATGGTTTTAGCTCTTTTTTCATGCTCAAAACTTAAGTTTTTGGCTTCTTAATTTCAATTTTTTAGAACTGAAGTATTAAGTAAGTTTATTCGTTTTGTGTTAAGAGTTTGCACTAATATGTTCTTGATTCCTGAGTTTTGAATTCGGTAGTCAGATTTTTTATTTGTCAGTTTTGAATCCATAGCTTAAATTTCGGAGTTTGGAGATCTGATTTCCGAATTCTGAATCTAGTATCCTGAAATCTGAGATATGATCCCCTTGCTTAGGATTCCGAATTTTGAGTTTGTGCTTAAGACGACATCTTGGATTAAAATTTCTTCTATCTGGATTTTTCTCTTAAATTGATCAGATTCGTTTTATATTCTCCAATGTAAATCTTTGTCCTCAGCCATTGTAAAGCTACCGTAAACCATCTCACATTTCTTGAAAATCCAAGCTCAGAACATTTGGTACCGCTCGAGCGATTCAATAGGATTTTTCCCGGTACCGGGAAGACTCTGGGAAAGAATGTCTTCCAAAGCTTCCGAAGAATTTTCCCACTTCCGAAGTGGATTGATCTCATAAATTCGTCGAAATCTTTTAAATTTCTAGCTATCGTTTGAAACTTTTACAGGACGGTATAGGGTTGTCATAATTTTACAAAAGTTTTTCATTACTTGAGTTTTGGAAGAATTCGGTCAAGTTTTTCCAGATTTCCAATGTAAATTTTTAAAAAGTATCGATTCAAAATCTTAAAAGTAGGTAACCTCCTCTCTGAACGAATTTATGTATTTCGATGGGCTCAACTTACTTGACTTATTTCGATATTCCACCGAATCGCTCCAAGGCGGGGATGCAGAACAGAAAATCAAGATCTTATACAGGTACCTATTCCGGGTTCACTCGAGACACCAAGTCAGAATTGGAGAGATTCAAGCAGCAGCTTTTCCGAGTTGCGAAGTACTTTTCCGCACAGATATCGAAAACCGGGTAGAAAACACTGCGCTATCCGACTGATATTGATGACTCTTTTTTGCTAGATTTTTTTTATTTAAAGGAAAAAACAGTGAAGCTTTTCAACAGCAGAGCGTTTTGTAGCCCTCCTCGGGGGGAAAAACTGGAAATGAAAATGCAAACAAGAATCCTTTTTCACCAATTCCTGGAGGGTTGATTTTGTATGTTTTCTTTATTTTTCTCCGGCTTTCGGTCTCTCTTTCATAGCGACTCGAGTCGAGGGTAACGGTTTCGTGTTTCTGCAGCTACGATTTAATTCAATATTCAAATCAATCCTTTTTTCTCCCTTCTCAAGGTTTTGTCGAGGATCCGGAAGCTGAGTGTGGTGGTTTTAAATATTGGTTGAGAAAAGCGGAAGGGGCCCATCATCCCTTATGGTCTCAAACCGACCGGAAAGTATTTGGAAGTACCTTTCAGCAGGATCAGCAGGATATTACGCCCGGATGGATGTTCTCTTCGAATGCAGCAGGTAAGTTTTTCCCCTTGGTGATGTAGCAGGTAAGTTTCTTCCTTTTTTGTTTCAGATGATGAATAGCCGCAGTTTGTTCCAGGTAAGTACACTTTATTGATTGTTCAAATTTTCACTTTTTAATAATTATTTAATTTCACTTTCTTATTACAGGTTCTTAACTTTAATTTTATTCAACTAAACTAACTAAATTTACTTTAACTTTTTCAACAAAATTTCACAACATTTCCTATACTAGACATCACTTGTAAATAAACTGGACAGAGTGCGTTCGCCGGCTCGATGATGACGTATTCTCGTGTCAACGCAAAAGAGAAACATATGACTTCTCGATCGGCCTTTTATAACTTAGGGATGCCGGAAACTCATCTTTTTCTTCTGATGTTTCCTAGCTCCCGAACAACTGACAGCATTCCGAAGGCAACCCATCGCAAAAAACCCGGCGGCAAAATGTTTTCAGCAGCGGGCAATTTCGTTTCTACCCATTTTCGTGTGTGCGCGAACATCCTGGCCCCTTCAGAAACAGCGTTTCTGACGATGATGATGGATAAATTCTTCCGTGAAATGAGTAGATTCCGTTCAGCGTGAAGATGGCGATGGTGATGTTTGTTTACATCTGTCTCGTGTTGTTTTGGTCGGTTCCGTCGGTTCGTCTCGTCCGTGGAGTGATTTTTGGTGGTTTTTGTCTGAAAATATTGACCCGGTAGATTTTCCTAAGACAAGTGATTTGATTGGACAGGGGCTCACCTGATCCAACATTGGAAAGTGCCTTAAAAGGTATGAATCTGAAACGGGATCGGAATCGCAACTGCACCGAAGGCTGCTGCATGGTGTTGTGTTTTTTTTCTTTCGTGATGTGTTTTCGTGTTGTGCTCCATTCGGAAGGTGATAAGTGCGAAAGTGCTGAAAAAATTTCGACCCAGTAGCGAAGTTGGAGGAGAATAAAAATCTTGGACAGGAACTCACCTGATCCAAGTCAATAAGTGCCTTGGATAATTTTCTTAACTGGATCCGAAATGTTAAGCTCCTTCAAACACGAATCTCGTCTGGTGTTGATTGCTCAGCGCTGGATGGTGCAATTGATTCCTCCAACGATGGTGCAATCGGCAGCAGGCAGATTTTAGACACCGGTCGTGTGCAGGATCCTTTCGCTGTTCTCAGAGTGACCACTCTGACTACTCCGTCGCTGCCAGGATGGGTCTGGATTATTCTTGCCGTCGGCCAATGCATCGGTGGAGTGTTATCTTCCTTCAACAGGACGAGCTGGTTTTCCTTGATGGACACAGGTGAGTGCACCCATTTGCTTCTTGGTTGTAATGTATTTATGTATTCTAGATGCCACCTTCGCCAGAGATCCTGAAGCAGTTTTTGGATTTGTTGCCAATTTTTCAAGCAGTTGAACGGAATCTCACTGAGCTCGTCATCTGGAACAGCCTTTAATGCAGAGCCAACAAGAAAGTGTCCGGGTGTCAATGGCTCATAATCCGTTGGATCGTCGCTCAGGGGAACAAGAGGACGAGAGTTGAGGCAACTTTCAATTTGACACAGGAGAGTCTGCATGTCGTCGTAGAAAAGTGGACGGTCCCGGACAATACGGATGAAATGTTTCTGGGCAGAATGAATTGCAGATTCCCATAGTCCACCGAAATGGGATGCTCTGGGCGGATTGAAGTGCCATTTGATGTTACAGACTGAGCACTCCTGGTCAACCTTGCGCGAATAGTCTGGCTGGCGAATAAGTCGTTTCAGTTCATTCTTGGCTCCGAGAAAGTTTCGGCCATTATCAGAGAAGATGTCGGAAGGTGGGCCTCGACGAGATACGAATCGTCAAGTCGAACACCAGTTCGATATGTACAGCTTAAGTGCAAAAGCAGACAAAGACTGCAACAAATGCCTTTGTTGGGGAGGCTCGCCGATGTGGATGCTTCAGCAGGATTGGGCCCCAATAATCAACCCCCGTTACCGTGAATGGACGAGTGGCTGTGATCCGTTCCTTGGGCAGCTCAGCCATAAATTGTTCAACCAATTTAGGGCGAGCTCGGAAGCAAATGGTGCAGCGATGTACGATGGTTTTGGCCAGATTCCTGGCCCCTATGATCCAGTATCTTAGGCGAAGAAGTCCGACCAGTAGTTGCGGTGAAGCATGCAGATTTCGTTCGTGGTAGCATTGGACGAGTAACACCGAAAAACGATGATGATATGGGAGCAGAATCTGGTGCTTGCTGTCGTAGGTTAGTGGTGCTTTGTCAAGCCTGCCTCCCACACGCATTACCCCGTGAGGATCGAGGAACGGAGAGAACCATCGGAGCCGTGATTTGGTGTGGATGGGTTTCGAGTCTCGAAGCGCGCTGATTTCACTGGCGAATTCTTGGAGCTGGACTAATCGTATTAGGGAAAATTCAGCATTTTGGATTTCGGTCGGTGTAAGAATGGTGGTGAGCTTCGGTTGTTTGCGGTTCACGGAGATCCTTAAACAGAATGCCGCTACACGGAGCATGTGTTGGAAGGAGGAAAAGCGTTCGACGAAAAGATCAACGAAGGAAGCGTCTGCTGTTGTTGCCAGAACTTTAATCGGGGAAGATCGAGCTTCAAGCTGCGTCTCAAACGATTGTTCATGCTGATTAACAGGCCAGAACGATGGTTCAAATTGAAGCCATTGAGGACCTTTCCACCAAAGGTCGCAAGAAAGAATTGTTCCTGCCTCGATGCCTCTAGAGATGTGGTCTGCGGGGTTCTGTTGCCCAGCAACATGGTTCCAGGAAGTGTCTACTGTAGCAAGCTGGATTTTGGACACTCTGTTAGCCACAAATGTAGTCCAAACAGATGGGCTAGACTTAAGCCAGGCAAGAACGGTAGTAGAGTCGACCCAGAAGAATGTCGTAAACCTCGATCCGAAGGCGGAGCAGACCTTTTGGTACAGTTGAGCCGCTTCTAGTGCTCCGCAGAGCTCGAGTCGAGGAATGCTGCGCCTTTTTAACGGTGAAACTTTAGATTTGGCTGTCAACAAGGTTACCAGAACATTCCCGGAAGCGTCGGTCGATCGAAGATATGCACAGGCGCCATATGCTTGTTCCGATGCGTCCGAAAAGAGGTGAAGCTGAATGTTACATGGATCGGGCAAAACAACACATCGAGGGATTCTGAGTTGCTCAAGCAAAGGCAACTGCGAGTAATATTTGATCCAGTAAGTGGCGAGAGAATCTGGTAGCGGTTGATCCCAGCCCCAAGGTTTGTCGTCTTCGGATGTAAGGCTCCACAGCGTCTGCATAAATATCTTAGCGGTTACGATGACTGGTCCAACCAGGCCTAACGGATCGAAAAGTTGTGCGATTTGTGACAGGGCGATTCGTTTCGTCATGAGGGTGTCTGGTGGTTGCTTGGGGAGTTGAATGTGGAACCGTAAGTTGTCGGCTGTTGGTTCCCAGTGTAGGCCCAGGGTTTTGATGCACTGGTCTGCTGCGAGCTCGACCGAAGATTGAATGGCACGCCTTTCGGGAGAAACGCCGTCGAGAACCGATTCTACGTTTGAGGCGAATTTGCGGAACTCAAGTCCGCCCCTTCTGCAAAGATGATCAAGCTGAGTTCGTAGTTCTGATACTTCCTCTGGTGAGCTGCCTCCGGTGAACAGATCGTCGACGTAAACATCGCGCTTCAGAATCTTGGCTGCTTGGGGAAAGTTCTGGTTTTCGTCATCGGCTAACTGCTGAAGTACCCTGGTAGCGAGAAACGGTGCGCTGGCCGTGCCGTAGGTGACCGTTTTTAGCTCGAAGGTCTGTAGAGGTTCCTCGGGGGAATTCCGCCAAAAAATCCGCTGCAGTGGAGTGTCTCTATCGTCGACCAGCACTTGACGATACATCTGCTTAATGTCAGCGATGAGCATGACCTGGTGGAGCCTGGACCTCAATATGATGGCTCTCAGATCGTCTTGAATTACTGCGCCTACCATAAGCACATCGTTCAGAGATTTTCCGGTTGCAGATTTACACGATGCGTCGAAAACAACTCGGACTTTGGTTGTGGAGCTCGTTTCTCGAATCACAGGATGATGGGGTAAGTAGTACCGGGAAGAATCGGATCCAGCTGTGTCCGCCACTCGATGCATGTGGCCAAGGGTTTCGTATTCTGCCATGAAGTCCCGATACTGAATCTGCAGCTCCTTGTTGCGTTGAAGGCGAGATTCGATCATGTGAAAACGACGTCGCGCAGTGTTGCAGTTGTCGCCTATGTTGTCTGCCGCTTCCTTCAACGGCAATCGCACAATATATCGGCCATCTGGCGCACGTTGAACTGTACGACGAAAATGCTCCTCGCACGCCGCTTCTTCTACCGAGAGACTAGGAACGGCACTTTCCTCCTCAATCGCCCAAAACCGTTGCATGAATCGTTGAATGTCCGCCACTGTAGCGACGTTGCAGGAAATCGTCTTAAGGTGATTGGACTGCATAACCTTCCCAGAGACCACCCAGCCAAAGACCGAATTCACCAGCATCGGAAGCCCATCCCCAAGTGATATTCTGCCTGATGGTTTGAAGACGTCGAAGAATATTTCAGCGCCCAGAACCACGTCGATGGGATTAGACTGGTAGAAAGCTGGATCTGCTAGTTGAATTCCCTCCGGAAAACTCCAGCTCGAAACGTCCATGGTTGTCGACGGTAGATTTAGGGTGAGTTTCGGAAGCACAAGCAATTCGACGATGGTGGAAAACCGGGTGGTGCGTGAGCGTACTGTGGTGCGGAGCTTCAGACGGGCATGTGTGGAAGATTGGCCAATTCCGGAGATTGAGAGATGAACCTTTTGCCGATGAATCCGAAGCCGTTGAGAAAATGACTCAGTAATGAAGCTGCACTCGCTTCCTGAGTCCAGCAGTGCCCTTGCTACGTGTGAGTGGCCGTGATCGTCGATTAAAGTGATCACCGCTGTTGCGAGAATCACTCTGTTAGAAAGACGACCAGTCCCTGGGTTGTGAATCGCGGCTGATAGTGATGGTGAAGCTGCTTCGCAAGCCGCATTGGTCTCCGTCGTTGCGCTTGCTTCGACTCGCTGGTTGAGGCGCTCCTGATGAGTGCGATCGTCGCTGCACAGCTGGCTATGGTGTCGTCCTCGGCATTTCCGGCAGGTGTTCTTCGACGAACAGTTTCGAACCACATGACCCTTCCGTAGACAATTTCGGCAAAGCTGTTGGCGGCGCACAAGTTTTTCTTTGTCTTCGGAGGTCATTTTTGAGAAAACTGGACACTGATACAGAGGGTGATGGTCGGAGCAAGCGAAACACTGCCGATAGTTGAACTGAGTTGCTCCGTGGCTAACGAGTGGAGGACGAGAAGTCGATTTTTTCGCTGAAGTCGTTGCTGAATGCTCTTGCTGGCCATTGCTCATGCACTGCAGAACCGTAACTCGTCGTTGAAGAAATCCTACCAGATCTTGGAATGTAGTTGACTCTTTCGCAGACGCAAACTCTTCCCAATCTCGACGAGTTGTTGAATCAAGGCGGATACTCAGCATTCGTATGAGCAAAATGTCCCAATATTCAGTTCTTTCTCCAAGCTGCTTTAGGATTCGAACGTTAGCTTCAAACCTTTCGACCAACGAATGAAGATCTGAAGCTGATTCTTTCTTAAGTTGCGAAAATTCGAACAACGAGTCAACATAAGTTTGTTTTAAGCGTAATGGATTTTGAAAATGCTCAATGAGAAGATTCCAGGCGACGGGATAGTTATTGGCACTGATTGCAATAGTTTGGATTAACTTAAGGGCATCTCCACTCAACGACGATCTCAAATAATAAAACTTTTGGATGTTAGACAAATCACTTGATGAGTGCACCAAAGAAACGAAAAGATCGTGGAAGTTTAACCATTGCTCTAACGACCCGTTGAACACGGGGAGCTTTACGTCGGGTAGCCGAATCTGGGAGGAAGCAGGGAAGTGCGCATGGGACTGAACAGGATGAGAATACGGAGTCGAAGCATGTTTATTTACGGCCAGCAAGAATCCCTTCACTCTGTAGTATTCTGTCTCGAACTGCGATCGCTGTTTGAATTGCTGCTCGACGATTGCCATGTCGTCGACATCGGAAGCTTCCAGCTCAGCTTGGGTCTTGGAGTAGTCTGTCCAGAGAACACCGAGATTCTCTAGCCTCACGGGGACTTCCACTGATTGAGTGTCTTCGTCGTAGTTGTCGACGAAAACCTTGATGAGATTGAAAGAAGTCTCTAGGCTACGAATCCTCAATTTCAGAGACTTGATGCGTCGCTCTGAAGCCATTTCCAACGCTGGAAGGTCTGGAAATCGAAAACCAGCGAAGCACAAACGACACTCTTATAGGTTAAATGGAATTATAATTACCTTCTAGAGGCAATTAGATTGCCTTGTATTTTTATTATATCAGGAACGATCCGAATCCAGCAACGTGGAGGTGTTGTAAATGACTTCCGTAAATCGTGTATAGGTTCCGGATGCTCGGAGTTCGACGGGCATCCGGTTCGAAGGACCAAATGGAAGTACCTTTCAGCAGGATCAGCAGGATATTACGCCCGGATGGATGTTCTCTTCGAATGCAGCAGGTAAGTTTTTCCCCTTGGTGATGTAGCAGGTAAGTTTCTTCCTTTTTTGTTTCAGATGATGAATAGCCGCAGTTTGTTCCAGGTAAGTACACTTTATTGATTGTTCAAATTTTCACTTTTTAATAATTATTTAATTTCACTTTCTTATTACAGGTTCTTAACTTTAATTTTATTCAACTAAACTAACTAAATTTACTTTAACTTTTTCAACAAAATTTCACAACATTTCCTATACTAGACATCACTTGTAAATAAACTGGACAGAGTGCGTTCGCCGGCTCGATGATGACGTATTCTCGTGTCAACAGAGAAACATATGACTTCTCGATCGGCCTTTTATAACTTAGGGATGCCGGAAACTCATCTTTTTCTTCTGATGTTTCCTAGCTCCCGAACAACTGACAGCATTCCGAAGGCAACCCATCGCAAAAAACCCGGCGGCAAAATGTTTTCAGCAGCGGGCAATTTCGTTTCTACCCATTTTCGTGTGTGCGCGAACAGTATTGAATCGGGAAGCTTCTGAGAGGGCTAGAGAAAATATGCGAAGAAAGTCGACGGAAAAATGACTTGAAATGAATACCAGAATAGGGAAAATAAATCAGATTACAGGAATTGCTGATACGTTCGGAAGGTAGCAAGAAATGTATCCCGTGTATCGGTGTAACGTTTTCTTTTGTTACACGAAAAGTTTTGTAAACGTTGCGATGGTATTAGCTCCTGGAAGTTGCCCTATCAGGAGAAAACTTTTGCATCCTTAAGCAGCTTACGAGGGTGCTCATTTCGTATCTTGAGTGTTCCCTTTAGGATGGAATCATGCATGCGTTGACATTTTTCCAATAAATTTTCGAAATAAACGTGTGAATAAATAAACAATTTCACAATGTACATACAAAAACATATAAATTTTAAGTTCTTTTCGACGGATTTTTCCCCTGAAATAAAAATAGCAGTGAAATTCACGTTTCACAAAAATGGGTGACAAAGTTCACGTGCGAATGTCCCCCTCGCGCCAGGTGTCACAGCTCACGGAATCAAGTCGGGTGTGGATTATGTCACCTCGTCATTCATAAGCTGATGTACTGCAGTACAACAGTGGAAAAGTATTTACCCACGTTCTTGTTGGGGTTGTGATTGTATCATATCAACTGACTGACTGACTGGCTATAAAGTGTATGACAGCTGCTAGCAATTGGACAACGACGACGCGACGGGTGCAAAAACACGAACTGAATTTATCGGTTGGTTGAACCCATTTCGGGGTTGAACTGGGTTGAACAATCTGTCACCGGTGTGTTGGCAATTTATCTTTTTTTGAATGATGGGGTAGTTACGTTTTCGATTTTGAGTTTTTTTTATGATGAATTACACATTTATTATCTTATCCGGTGATTATTCAATTAAAACTGAACTGAAACTGAAAGTGGCTCCAGAGAGAAGTAAATCGTTATGAAGGTAGATCAATGTTAGGATCTAAATAAAGTGTGATACGTATTACAGCCGGATCTTTCTTCGTAAGTTCCACTTTAATTAAAACACCAATCTTATTTGCTTGACTGTCTGATCCGAACTGACCATCTCCTATATTTCTAATCATCTTCTCCTTGTTGCTATTTATCTGTTTGTGTACCGTAGGGTAACGATTACTGAAACGACAGTCCTTCAACCTTTAAGATTCGATTATAAAAATATACATTTCAAAATAAATATTCAATTCAATTGGCCAACGCCCACTTCGCTTTTAACAATTCATCATATTAATATAACTGATTAAAACATGCGCTATTCCATTTTACTTCATTTCGGGAAATTTCTTAGAGATCCTTGAACGACTTTTTCACGTCTCCTTTTTATTTGCACGGATCTTCTGACACCTGTAATTACATGATTAGAATCATTTAAAACATTTCCTTTTCCAGAACTCTCAGGATAATCTCCGTCAGGAAATCCAGCGAAATCATTTTTCTCATCATATTCCCGGAATCTTTTGTTATTCACAACATGTGCTAGGACATTGTTCGCCCGTGATCCTTCAGCTCTCAGTTTCAAATGATTTCTGTGAGCAGATGAAATGTGACCATTGATTTATATTTGAAAAACATTGATTGACAATTTTTAAACGAAAACTGCCTCCAACCAACGAGCAAAATCCTTTCTATAGTTTCGATACCATATTTTATCCCCCATCACCAAGTTATTAAACTTTTCAGACTTTTTAACATGTTGATCTCTTGTATATGTTTTGTTGTTTATAATTGGTTGATTGGAAGATAACCTTTGTTTGTAATTGTTCTTAGGATTTATCGAATCCAATATAGTTTTTATTTTGAATGATAAAACATGTTCGGAAGGAAAGTTTCCACTTTTTGTTAAGCAACCATTTCTATAATTTATCGGAAAAAGGTTAATTTTCTCTTCTATATCCAAACTCTTCATTTGAGGATCAAGGAAGAATTTCTTCAAAACTTCCTTCGTAGTTCGTACTGTCCTTTCTGCCTGTCCATTACTTTCGGGGTGATACGGAGGACTTTTAAGAACCACAATACCTTGCTTTTGCATACATTTAACGAATTCAGCCGAATTGAAAGGTGGTCCTCCATCGGTTACAAGAACATCGGGCAAACCAAAACGAGCGAATACATTTATAAACTTTTTTAATAGTTTTTTGCAATCTGTCCCAAATCTCATGTATTCCAACTCAATCCATTTTGAGAAACTATCCACAATCAACAAAAATACCTTTTCTCCCAAATGGAAAAAATCCGCGTGAACGCGACTAAAAGGGCGGGTATCGAGAAAGCGAAGCCGACAAACGAAGAAATGCACGAAACGCATCGTTATTTCGTCTGTCGGCTACGCTCTCTGCCCAAATCACCACCCACCGTACCTACTCGGAGAGCAAACAAACACGTTTTGCTGGACGCGGTGCTTGTAGTTCTAGAAATTCAGGAATGATTTTACGTTTATAATTTTCATATTTTTGTGAAATCTCACAGCGTGATTTGTTGCACCTCACTAGAATGTAGATTAAATTAGATTTCCAATGAATATACTTTTTGATTGGTCCAAACAAAGTAAAAGCACTGAAAATCCGAGTACAACCTGACGGTGGACCACAAAAACAGATGAAATTTCAATTTGTAAAAAAATCGCGCAAAGTAGTGAACTTTGGAAAATTCCAGTAAAATTCAATTTTTGTTGCATCAAAAATCTAAAGACAGCAAAATGTTGTGAATTTCAATAAAGTTTGTTGTCATATTTTTCTAAAGCTCTACCATCGCTCAAACAGTATTTACTAGCAATCGAATGAAAAGTAGGTTTTTTATACCACTTTTTTTAAACTTTTTGTGACCATTTCATTAAAAAAAATTTAAAAAAAATATTTCTTGTCTTCATGATGTAGGCATTAACTTCACCTTTCATATGCATAAGGCAAATATTTTTTTGAACATGTAACATATGAACTACAGCAGTTTTCGTAAGGCATGTTTTTTCGGATTTTTTTTCTTTCATGCTGAATAACGAGAAAACTTGTAACTTTAGCTGTATACAATGTTCTAAACATATTTTACTGACATTACAAGGTTTCTATTGATATAAAATGTATATAAAGTTCATAATAATTCAAACGATTTAAATAGATTTTACTTTTGTGGTGTCAAAATGACACCAAAAGTCGGAAAAGGGAGTTTTTTTGTCCAGGCTTCCAGGGTTCGTCCATAAAAAAGTAAAGATGCAATATTGAAGAACTTTTGAATTCTTTTAGGGTCCCCGAAGAAATTTTTGTATTTTGAAGCTTCTGAAAAAAGTTACAAACCTTCAAACTTGCAATGGTGTCAAAATGGTGGGTTAAACCTGCATTTGTTTTTCGCCTTTAAGTATCTTAAATTAAATTTGATTTAAATGAAGTAATAAGAACAAGTAGAAGACTGCTATAGCTTTTTTCGCAGAAACCAAAATTAGTTTCGGTCTAGGGAAAAGTGGATAATTGATTTGAAGCCTTAAATTTTCTTTTATGTTTAACAGATTTGTCAAAAAAAGTCAAAAAAAAATTCTTAATCGATTTTCACCTATTGTGATAAAAGTGATTTAAAAAACAAAGCTGCTAGACAAAAACCTAATAGCATATTTGAATTTTTGGCACCCAAATTGTATAAAAGTATCTCTTTATTTTTTTGCGCCTAGGAAAAATGTTAAATTTGATGCCTTGAGTAATTTGTCAAAAACTTTCTGGAATGGAGTTGAGGATTCAAAAGAGTGAGAAACACAAAATACATACGTCATATAAAGCCGTAAAACTGAATGTCTTAGGCCTTGAGAATGATTTGAGACGAAATTCCGCCGGAGGTGAGCCGAATTTCTGACATATTTATCAACACTAATTTTCGAACACCTTTTATAATCAAGTAATTTTCGGTAAATTCATTTCTTGTACTGAAAATTTTACTTGGAAAAAATCTCCATGGGGGGGGGGGGGTTAAACCCCTAAACCCCCCCCCCCCCCCCCCCCCCCCCGTTCGCACGGCCTTGGGTCAGTGTGTGTAACAAACTTTTGACCGTATAAATAACGGTGGAATTTCTTTACACAAGTCACCACAGCCAATGCTTCCAAATGTAGAATTGGGTACTTTTTTTGTGAATCGTTAAGGCTGAAAGAAGTAAACATAATAGGTTTTTCTTCATCACCTACAGTATGGGCTAAAACACCACCCAGACCATGATTACAAGCATCGGTCGCCACAACCAGAGGCTTTTTTGGATCAAAATATTCGAGAACATTAGATTTTAGAAGGTTTGATTTACACTTTTCAAATTGTTCGTTACAATTTTCGTCTCAATTGTATTTGGAATCTTTTTTTTTAAGTTTATAAAAGCAGTTCAATCGAGAAGACAGGTTTGGTATAAATTTACCGTAAAAATTTATTAATCCTAAGAATGACTTAAGTTCATTAGTATTACTTGGTGGTTTAGTATTTGCAATCGTTGATATATTTTCAGGACAAGGTTTAAGTCCATCTTTACTAATGATGTGTCCTAAGAACGTCAGTTCTTCTACGAAAAACTTATACTTGTTGAATTTAACTTTGATGTTTGCTGCTTCTAACTTTTCCAATACCTGATACAATCTAATTTGGCATTCATCCTTGTTTCTTCCCGACACAATCAAATCATCTAAATAGCATGACACTGCTTCTAAGCCCTGCAAAATTTGGTCTACACCGACTGAAAAACGCTTGCGGATGACGACACTCCGAAGATATTTGTAAAGACCTTTGATTGTGTTAATAATCATAAATTTTTTAGAATATTCAGTTAATTCCAACTGTGTGTAAGCACCTGCTAAATCGAGTGAGCAAAACACTCTTGCTCCTGATAAAGTTGAAAAAATATCCTGAGCAAGTCGAAGAGGATAAGAGTTTGGCACAATAATCTTATTTACCGAAACTTTGCAATCTATAACAAGCCTCAAATCATTGTCTCTTTTGACAATAGCTATCACAGGTGATGCCCACTCACTAGCTTTCACCGGTGTTATTATACCACTTTTTCCAAGGGAATTTAAATGCTCAATAACTTTTTCTTTTAGCCTCAACGGTACTGTATAGGCTTTTTTAAATATAGGACGATCTTTTTTAAAAACTGAGTCACCTTTGTAACCTTTAATTGGCGTAGAAAAATCCTTATTGAAAATTGTTTTGAATCTGTGTTTCATATTTTCAATAGTTCGTTCATGTTCGTTAAAAAAATTAACATTATTAATACTCAAATAATTTGTGAAATTTGCTCTCCAGTTTCTGTAAAAAATATCAAGCCCATCACGTCCAATAAGAAGAACGAAATTGTTAGATCCTTTCAACACAATCAGTGTTACGATATATGTTAAATTATTCACCGAAACATTAACTTTTAGGCAACCCAAAATTGTCAATTTTGCACCGTCTTCTACCGACAGTTTTCTGTTACATGTTTCCAGAGCATGTGGAGAAAGTTTCTCAAAAAACATCTGCTCTCTGATCACTGAAACAGCTGATTCACTGTCGACTTTCATCCGAAAACTTACCCCATTAATACATACATATACAAATACAGGGTCATTTATCTTAATAGACATACAGTGTAGCTCATCATCCGAATCACCGGGGTCAGGCTTTTTGGTGCGTTTGAAGTCGAAGCTTGGGGTTGTGTTTTCAGTAGAATCGTCTAAGAACCGAATTGATTGTTGAGACCTTTTTCTTTCAAAACAATTTCTTCTTATATGTCCCTTGACATTACAGAAACTGCAAACCACTCCGCCTCTTGATCGATCACGAGAGTACAAACGATCCCTCTGATTGTAGCTGAATCGATTTTGACGATCGCAAGAAGGATGAACCTCTCGTCTAACACCATATCTGTACCTTCTCCAGTTGTCGCGATCATCATTCCAGCGTCGACCAATCCGTTCAATGGCGCTTACTCTTTCAGTTGTTTCGATTCTAAAAGAATGTTTTGCCATCTGTTCCCGAGCGATTAATATTCTTTCAATTTATTCCAAGACTCGAGTGCAGGCGGCTAAAGGTGGGATGGTCAGTTTGTCAGATAACCATCTCCCAGCAACCAGAGGTATGCTTTCGATGCATGGAGTACGGCCACAAGTCGTTTGACTGCAAGGGAGTTGACAGACGAGGATTATGCTGGGGGTGCGGAGAATCTGGTCACATAGCCGCTAGCTGCAGTAAGCCGGCCGAAGCCCCGTTATTATCGCTGGGGATTTCAATGCGTGGGCCCAAGAATGGGGTAGTTCCCTTACGAACGCCAGAGGACAGAGTCTATTTGAAGCACTTGCAATACTGAACGTGGACCTGGCGAACGTAGGTAATACTAGAACCTACCATAGAGAGGGACGTGCATCCATTATAGATATCACATTTGCTAGTCCCAGATGGACAAGTAATTGGAGGATGAGCGAGGACTACACTCATAGTGACCACTTTGCGATTCGTTATCGTGTGGGTAAAAGTGCACAGTCAGTCAGAGGAAAGGTAATGACAGGTGAACGACGCTGGAGGACAAAACAATTTCACCGGAATGTCTTTGTCGAGGTTTTGAAATGGGAGCAAAACCTGTCAAACTTGTCGGCGGAAAACCTGACGAAAGTACTCACACGTGCTTGTGACGCAGCAATGACGAGGAGAGCTAATCGTAGAAACCCACATCCACCAGTTTATTGGTGGACTGCGGAAATCGCGATTTTGCGTGCCAGCTGCCTTCGCGCTAGACGGAACATGCAGAGAGCACGAACTCAAATGGAGAGAGACGAGCGTAGGCCGCTTTTCAAAAATGCGAAAAGAAACCTATGCAAGGCAATTAAAGAGAGTAAAAAGGCATGTTTAAGGAAACTTTGTCTTGATGCCAATGACCGACCATGGGGCGATGCCTACAGGATAGTTATGGCAAAAAACAAAAGCGGTAGCACACCACCTGAAATGTGCCCCAACAAACTGAGGGAAATAACGAGTGAGCTGTTCCCTCGTCATGATATCAATAGCTGGCCGCAAGTCCCGTACGACTGGGATACAAGCGAGGAGGAGTTAATATCGTTGGAAGAACTGCGCGACATCGCCAAATCCCTTCAACTGGAAAAGGCTCCGGGTCCAGATGGTATCCCGAACATTGCAGTTAAGGCCGTGATTATGGAATTTCCCGAAATGTTCCGATCGTCACTGCAAATTTGTATAGAGGAAAGAATGTTTCCAGATATTTGGAAACGGCAGAAGCTGGTTCTGCTGCCCAAACCAGGAAAGCCATTGGGGAACCCATCGGCATACAGGCCAAAATGCCTACTGGATACGGTTGGAAAGATTCTGGAAAAGATGATGTTGAATCGTATCCAGCGGTACACCGAGGGCGAAGGCGGATTGTCCAACAATCACTTTGGCTTTCGAAAAGGGCGATGCACAGTCGACGCCTTCGAGGCTTTTTTGGATCAAAATATTCGAGAACATTAGATTTTAGAAGGTTTGATTTACACTTTTCAAATTGTTCGTTACAATTTTCGTCTCAATTGTATTTGGAATCTTTTTTTTTAAGTTTATAAAAGCAGTTCAATCGAGAAGACAGGTTTGGTATAAATTTACCGTAAAAATTTATTAATCCTAAGAATGACTTAAGTTCATTAGTATTACTTGGTGGTTTAGTATTTGCAATCGTTGATATATTTTCAGGACAAGGTTTAAGTCCATCTTTACTAATGATGTGTCCTAAGAACGTCAGTTCTTCTACGAAAAACTTATACTTGTTGAATTTAACTTTGATGTTTGCTGCTTCTAACTTTTCCAATACCTGATACAATCTAATTTGGCATTCATCCTTGTTTCTTCCCGACACAATCAAATCATCTAAATAGCATGACACTGCTTCTAAGCCCTGCAAAATTTGGTCTACACCGACTGAAAAACGCTTGCGGATGACGACACTCCGAAGATATTTGTAAAGACCTTTGATTGTGTTAATAATCATAAATTTTTTAGAATATTCAGTTAATTCCAACTGTGTGTAAGCACCTGCTAAATCGAGTGAGCAAAACACTCTTGCTCCTGATAAAGTTGAAAAAATATCCTGAGCAAGTCGAAGAGGATAAGAGTTTGGCACAATAATCTTATTTACCGAAACTTTGCAATCTATAACAAGCCTCAAATCATTGTCTCTTTTGACAATAGCTATCACAGGTGATGCCCACTCACTAGCTTTCACCGGTGTTATTATACCACTTTTTCCAAGGGAATTTAAATGCTCAATAACTTTTTCTTTTAGCCTCAACGGTACTGTATAGGCTTTTTTAAATATAGGACGATCTTTTTTAAAAACTGAGTCACCTTTGTAACCTTTAATTGGCGTAGAAAAATCCTTATTGAAAATTGTTTTGAATCTGTGTTTCATATTTTCAATAGTTCGTTCATGTTCGTTAAAAAAATTAACATTATTAATACTCAAATAATTTGTGAAATTTGCTCTCCAGTTTCTGTAAAAAATATCAAGCCCATCACGTCCAATAAGAAGAACGAAATTGTTAGATCCTTTCAACACAATCAGTGTTACGATATATGTTAAATTATTCACCGAAACATTAACTTTTAGGCAACCCAAAATTGTCAATTTTGCACCGTCTTCTACCGACAGTTTTCTGTTACATGTTTCCAGAGCATGTGGAGAAAGTTTCTCAAAAAACATCTGCTCTCTGATCACTGAAACAGCTGATTCACTGTCGACTTTCATCCGAAAACTTACCCCATTAATACATACATATACAAATACAGGGTCATTTATCTTAATAGACATACAGTGTAGCTCATCATCCGAATCACCGGGGTCAGGCTTTTTGGTGCGTTTGAAGTCGAAGCTTGGGGTTGTGTTTTCAGTAGAATCGTCTAAGAACCGAATTGATTGTTGAGACCTTTTTCTTTCAAAACAATTTCTTCTTATATGTCCCTTGACATTACAGAAACTGCAAACCACTCCGCCTCTTGATCGATCACGAGAGTACAAACGATCCCTCTGATTGTAGCTGAATCGATTTTGACGATCGCAAGAAGGATGAACCTCTCGTCTAACACCATATCTGTACCTTCTCCAGTTGTCGCGATCATCATTCCAGCGTCGACCAATCCGTTCAATGGCGCTTACTCTTTCAGTTGTTTCGATTCTAAAAGAATGTTTTGCCATCTGTTCCCGAGCGATTAATATTCTTTCAATTTATTCCAAGACTCGAGTGCAGGCGGCTAAAGGTGGGATGGTCAGTTTGTCAGATAACCATCTCCCAGCAACCAGAGGTATGCTTTCGATGCATGGAGTACGGCCACAAGTCGTTTGACTGCAAGGGAGTTGACAGACGAGGATTATGCTGGGGGTGCGGAGAATCTGGTCACATAGCCGCTAGCTGCAGTAAGCCGGCCGAAGCCCCGTTATTATCGCTGGGGATTTCAATGCGTGGGCCCAAGAATGGGGTAGTTCCCTTACGAACGCCAGAGGACAGAGTCTATTTGAAGCACTTGCAATACTGAACGTGGACCTGGCGAACGTAGGTAATACTAGAACCTACCATAGAGAGGGACGTGCATCCATTATAGATATCACATTTGCTAGTCCCAGATGGACAAGTAATTGGAGGATGAGCGAGGACTACACTCATAGTGACCACTTTGCGATTCGTTATCGTGTGGGTAAAAGTGCACAGTCAGTCAGAGGAAAGGTAATGACAGGTGAACGACGCTGGAGGACAAAACAATTTCACCGGAATGTCTTTGTCGAGGTTTTGAAATGGGAGCAAAACCTGTCAAACTTGTCGGCGGAAAACCTGACGAAAGTACTCACACGTGCTTGTGACGCAGCAATGACGAGGAGAGCTAATCGTAGAAACCCACATCCACCAGTTTATTGGTGGACTGCGGAAATCGCGATTTTGCGTGCCAGCTGCCTTCGCGCTAGACGGAACATGCAGAGAGCACGAACTCAAATGGAGAGAGACGAGCGTAGGCCGCTTTTCAAAAATGCGAAAAGAAACCTATGCAAGGCAATTAAAGAGAGTAAAAAGGCATGTTTAAGGAAACTTTGTCTTGATGCCAATGACCGACCATGGGGCGATGCCTACAGGATAGTTATGGCAAAAAACAAAAGCGGTAGCACACCACCTGAAATGTGCCCCAACAAACTGAGGGAAATAACGAGTGAGCTGTTCCCTCGTCATGATATCAATAGCTGGCCGCAAGTCCCGTACGACTGGGATACAAGCGAGGAGGAGTTAATATCGTTGGAAGAACTGCGCGACATCGCCAAATCCCTTCAACTGGAAAAGGCTCCGGGTCCAGATGGTATCCCGAACATTGCAGTTAAGGCCGTGATTATGGAATTTCCCGAAATGTTCCGATCGTCACTGCAAATTTGTATAGAGGAAAGAATGTTTCCAGATATTTGGAAACGGCAGAAGCTGGTTCTGCTGCCCAAACCAGGAAAGCCATTGGGGAACCCATCGGCATACAGGCCAAAATGCCTACTGGATACGGTTGGAAAGATTCTGGAAAAGATGATGTTGAATCGTATCCAGCGGTACACCGAGGGCGAAGGCGGATTGTCCAACAATCACTTTGGCTTTCGAAAAGGGCGATGCACAGTCGACGCCATTCGAACTGTCATCGAAACGGCTGGTAAAGCCAGACTCAAGAAGAGAAGAGAGGACCGTTTTTGTGCGGTAGTATTATTGGACGTGCGTAACGCCTTCAATAGTGTCAGCTGGGCAGCGATTGCTTCTTCGCTTATACGACGTCGTGCTACTAGCGACGGGTTACTCTACAGAAATCGTCCAGCTAAGAGCTTCAGAGGCTGTAGATGCGGTAGAAAGCTGGATGCACTCCAAAAGTTTGCAGTTGGCTCACCACAAAACCGAGATGGTCCAGATATCAAACCTGATTTCACCGCAAACAGGCAGGATTACAATTGGATCATGCACTATCGAATCAAAGCGTGAGCTTAAATATTTGGGTGTGATGATTGACGACCGGCTCAGCTTTAAAAACCACGTTTACAATAACTGTTTGGTTACTATATTTTCGTATTCGGTATGTCTTTTTTAATAAGAAAGCTCCGTTCGCGAATTTAAATTTGCTCCCCTATAGTGTTGCCGTAAGACGTAATTCTAGGTCAAAAAGTTTATTTCATTGCTGACTTTTAGCTGGTTAAATTTTAGCAAAATTTTGTTAAATTCCAGCCTCGAAATTTTTGTGTGTTCTTTACTAACGCAAGTTAAAATAAAACGACTCAATATGTTTTGATCGGAAGTTGATCATGCCAGTTCACCAACGTTATTTTTGATTTTTTTTATCTGAGCACAAGATACATTTTTTACCAACGAAAATGAAGGTTGGATAAATATGTTTTGTTGAAATCTAGTAACAATAATAACACCATAAATTTAAAATAATTGTGTTTTTTTGTATTTTATTTTAAATAGATTACTTAGCGACTAAAGTACAATGAATTGAGACATTGATCAAACTTCCCGACTGGACACACGAGTAACATTGAAATAATCTGACCGATTCTTGAAGCTTTCCGTTGGTTTTTCGTAGCTACTGACTCTTCTCTTGGATGAACTTTGGTTGGCCACATCAAACATATCAACTTCCTTAAGTCGAGTGCTCGACTCGTTTTTCGGTTTAGCCACAGGTGTTTGATCATTTGTAGGAGATGGCGAACTCGGCTTAACGGTAAGCTTTCGCAGCTTTTCTCGGCGGGCAGCAACAAGCTCAGCATTGGACAGTTGAGGTGTTTCCGGTTGTTTTGTAGCTACTTCCTCTGGTTTGGCTTTTTCTGCACTTTCTTCCTCAACTTTGCCTGGTTTGGTAGGACTGGCTTCCTTGTGATCTTTTTTGTTGCTATGGTGACTTTTTCCAGATGCTGATGGTAAACTAGCAATAAGTCCAACGGGTTTCGATTGTTGAACATTCGATTTGACACGTTGACAAACCTCCTGAAGTTTGGCCGTGGTGGCCGATGATTTCATTCGTTTGTTGGCAATAATTTGGTTCGAAAGAAAGTTTTTGGTACGCACTTTTTCGCCGACCCTAAATGTTAGGGTTAACAGAGCAACGCAGCATCCACACAGTGACTGGCCTTCTTCGAAACAGCTCCCGGCCTGATCTTCCGATACGTTCATCACCTCCAGAATGCTGGCAACGGCGTGCTGGGTGTTGTTTGGGGTGAAAAGCGGTTGCTCCTGCTTGCACATCGTGCAGGTTCCGATTTCTTTTGCCGGAGCTGTGGGAAAGTAGCTGACAGGTTCCATTTTTAATTTTGATGGTACAATTTACGTTGAGTTGAAGAAGCTTCAATAGAATATGATCAGTAATTTATTGAAGATTCGTTTTATACTCAAGTCCTGAACCAGTAGGTACAAATATGAAGCTTATATAAATTTACCGGAAAAACACTTCTGATCAACCTGTAAAAGATATCTCTAGTTTGTGTGTACCTGTATCTATATTAAGGTGGCCTGATTATAAACTTTCTTGAAACCTGCCCCCAAGGCCCGTGCAAACGGAGGTTGAAAGGGTTTTAGGCTCCCCCTCCTTGGAGATTTTTTCCAAGTCAAATTTTCGCGGAGTATTGGAAAATCACTTTACCTTAAAAAGTGTTTTTAAATAAGTGTAAGCAAGCAAGTCAGAAATTTTGTTTGACTCCGCGAGAATTTACTTTTAAATCCCTCTAGGCTTGAGAAATTTCTTTTTACGACACTTTAAGACGTTCACAAATTAAAACTAATTTTTATCTGTAAATTTTGAATTGCAATTTGATTGACGTTTTTTATGGAAACTCTAAATAAGACCTTTAAAGCCCTATCTTGACTTTGGAATAGGGTTTTATAAAGAAGTGTTACTAAAACAAGAACAGAGTTTGAAACGAACCATTATAACTTCATAACAATTAATTGAACGAATACAAATGTTATACATCGACAAGTTGAAAACCATGTAAAAGGCGTTTACCTCTCACGATGCTTAACAGATTTATCAATACAAATCTAAAATATAATATCCTCTATCTTATCACTTAAAATTTTGATTGAAAAAATGTTAAGCTGATAAGAAATGTTCTTCAAGAAAAAAAATCTCAATTTTATTTGGTGTTTCTTGTTTTTCAGAATGCCCAACATTTACGAGGTGAAATGAATTCAAAACGTAATTTTGACTACTTCAAGTGCCCTAAATCTAAATATGCCATTATTCTATCACCTTTTTGCATTTCTTACAGAAAGGTATAGTTATCGGTCGATTGGGGGATCATTAATTATGGGTCTTAGATATATCTTTATAGGTACCTATCGAATCAGCTCGACGAGTTCTGACGATGTCTGGGTATTTGTGTGTATTAGTGTGATTTTTTTGTAAACTTTGTTTTCCGCGTTTTGTGAAACTGCGCAGTACAATAAAAGTGATTTTTATTTTTAAAAAAAATTGATCTATAAAATAAAAACAACAAAATAGTTTGAATTTTTTTTCATAGTACATTTCAAAAATCATCACTCCAAAAAGCGTGTCCCTACCAATGGAAGATAACAACCAAACAGTAGCGCCACCAAGTCCTCCATAGTTGAGTTTGAAGCATTTGGGTTTTTTTTTTGAACATGCATATGAATACGAATTAACCATTTTGGCCAGATTGACCAAAAACAAAAATGAAAAACTTGACAAAACTGATAAAATATACAAAATTGTTAGAATTGACATTAAATGACGCAAAAAATATAAAACTTGACAAAATTGACAAAACTGAAAATTGAAATGAATTACAAAATTGACAAAATTGACAAAATCGACAAAATTGACAAAACTGACAAAAATGATTAAATCAACAAAATTCGCAAAATTCCCAAATTTGCCAAAATTGATAATATTGACAAAATTGTTTTAACTGACAAAATAAACAAGAATGACAAAATTGACAAAACTGACAAAATTCACAAAATCGACAAAACTGACAAAGTTTAAAAAAAACTAAAAATTGACAAAACTGACAAAATTCACAAAAATGACAACACTGAAAAGATTGACGAATTTGTTAAAACTGAGAAAATTGACAAAATTGACAAGATTTACAAAATCGACAAGAATGACAAAATTGATAATATTGACAAAATTGACCAAATTGACAAAATTGACAATGTTTACAAACTTGACGAAATTAACAAAATTTTCAAAATGGACAAGATTGACAAAACGGACAAAATTGATAAAACTGACAAAATTATTGATATTGACAAGATTGACAAAAAATGACAAAATTCACTAAATTGACGAAATTGACAAAATTGACAAAATTGACAAAATTAACAAAATTGACAAAATTGACAAAATTGACAAAATTGACAAAATTGACAAAATTGACAAAATTGACAAAATTGACAAAATTGACAAAATTGACAAAATTGACAAAATTGACAAAATTGACAAAATTGACAAAATTGACAAAATTGACAAAATTGACAAAATTGACAAAATTGACAAAATTGACAAAATTGACAAAATTGACAAAATTGACAAAATTGACAAAATTGACAAAATTGACAAAATTGACAAAATTGACAAAATTGACAAAATTGACAAAATTGACAAAATTGACAAAATTGATAAAATTGACAAAATTGACAAAATTGACAAAATTGACAATATTGACAAAATTGACAAAATTGACAAAATTGACCAAATTGACGAAATTGACAAAATTGACAAAATTGACAAAATTGACAAAATTGACAAAATTGACAAAATTGACAAAATTGACAAAATTGACAAAATTGACAAAATTGACAAAATTGACAAAATTGACAAAATTGACAAAATTGACAAAATTGACAAAATTGACAAAATTGACAAAAATGGACAAATAAGACAAAATTCACAAAATTGACAAATTGAAAAAATTGACAAAATTGACAAAATTGACAAAATTGACAAAATTAACAAAATTGACAAAATTGACAAAATTGACAAAATTGACAAAATTGACAAAATTGACAAAATTGACAAAATTGACAAAATTGACAAAATTGACAAAATTGACAAAATTGACAAAATTGACAAAATTGACAAAATTGACAAAATTGACAAAATTGACAAAATTGACAAAATTGACACAATTGACAAAATTGACAAAATTGACAAAATTGACAAAATTGACAAAATTGACAAAATTGACAAAATTGACAAAATTGACAAAATTGACAAAATTGACAAAATTGACAAAATTGACAAAATTGACAAAATTGACAAAATTGACAAAATTGACAAAATTGACAAAATTGACAAAATTGACAAAATTGACAAAATTGACAAAATTGACAAAATTGACAAAATTGACAAAATTGACAAAATTGACAAAATTGACAAAATTGACAAAATTGACAAAATTGACAAAATTGACAAAATTGACAAAATTGACATATGTAATTGACAAAATTGACAAAATTCACTCAATTGAAAAATTGACAAAATTGACAAAATTAACAAACTTTACAAGGTTGACATAATTGACAATATTGACAATATTGACAATATTGACAATATTGACAATATTGACAATATTGACAATATTGACAATATTGAAAATATTGACAATATTGACAATATTGACAATATTGACAATATTGACAATATTGACAATATTGACAATATTGACAATATTGACAAGATTGACAAAAATTTCAAAATTGACAACATTGAGAAATCTGAACAAAATTTACAAAATTTATAAAATCGACAAATCGTCAAAATTCTCAAAATTTACAAAATTAACAAAAATAAATTGACAGTATTGACAAAGTGACAAATTTGACATATTTGACAAATTTGAAAAATTTGACAAATTTGACAGAATTGGCAAAATTGAGAAAATTGACAAAATTCACAAAATTCACAAAATTGACAAAATTGACAAAATTCACAAAATTGACAAAATTGGCAAAATTGACAAAATTTAAAAAATTTAAAAAATTGATAAAATTTAAAAAATCGATCAAATTGACAAGATTGAAATAAATTGCAGAATTGTAAAAATTGACTAAATTGGCTCATTGACTTAATTTAAAATATGGACATATCAAAATTGTCAATAATTTTAACTTTTATTTTAACTTTTAACCGATTATGGTACCACACGTTACAGTTGTAGTTTTATCAAATAATTTTATCAATGAATTTGTTTGCTTTACTTCAGAGGATGAATTATTTGAAAAACATTGTCAGGTATCTTTTTTTTAATTGTATTCTTAATTTTTATACCCTTCCATGTTAAAGTTACCTTTAACTCCAAAATTAGTGAATTGAGTGAGATTATAATGTCATTGAAACGTATTCATCCAAGATATTCCAGAATCCAGTCATTCGAAAATCTTCAATTAGGTGCAAATAATACTATTTATATGAAAATTATGATTACATCAAAATACTTTATCCTATAAAAAAGCGGTGAATCTTCATTTCTCAATTTCATTTAGGATTGATTGCGTTTAAATTTCTTTAATCTTAATTCAGAATTTATTTATCTATCATTTGTTTATTTTTTTTGTCATATGTATCCAAATATAAATTACAGGCTGTAAGAAAGGCTTCAATCCACTGTCTAGTGTATTAAATCGGGTTTTTTTTAGTGAAATTACTTTTCAAAATAGGTTAAAACTAGTTAAAGAAGTTCTGCGCTTTTTTTACAAAACTTGAAAATATAAAAAAATTACATTTTTAAGTAAAAGATTTGAATCATTTATCCTTAAGACTTGAAATAATTTGAATTCTGTGAAAAAAGTTATATAAATTGTCAATTTGTTTATTTTTCTCATTTAACGAATTTTCAAAGAATTTTAAAACCAAATTGAATTTAAGATACATTTAAAGCATAAATCTAATAGTATTGCAGTTTTTTTTTGCAAGATATTGAATTAAATCAAGTATTTTTTAAACTTTCTGCAGCAATGTCAAAAATACTTGTAATGATATCTATCCAAATTTTTTAAAAACTATTGTATGTTATTTTTTAGATCGTACATCATCATCAAAATGTTATTCCTGAGTTGAATTAAGTACAAACATATACTAATTAACGAAATAAGATTCCGATTTATTCTCAAATGTAGGTTTGATAGTTAATCACTAATCAGTTATCATTGACTGATTTCACTCAAAACTGACACATTTTGTATACTCCATATATGTAATTAAAACTAAATGATAGTTCAAATTTGACAAAAGATTCGCGTTAAGGACGCTAAAATTTACCAAATCAACCATTAAAATATAAGCTTCAAAATGCTGTTTCTTTGAGAAATCAATTAAATTCTATAAGTAAGTTTTTCTAATGGTGAGACATGTTTATTGAAAAAACTTATCCTTCTAAAATGTAAAAAATTATCTTTTTCATCTTCCTGTTCAGTTTTAATTTTCAAATAAATGCTTTGAATTTTATTATTTTTGTTTTTTTTCCATCAATTTAACGAATGTGAAATCAAGTTAACTATTTTTTTAAATAATATTTCTGATAAGATTTTCAATGTTTGTCAATTTTTGTTAATTTTTGTATGGGAGCCCCCCTTTGGATTTGGAAGGGTTTTAAAGTATTACAGAAACTATTCCCTGTCTTCAATACGGCTACACACCAAATTTCACGTTGGTCGGTTGAGAAGTTCCCGAAAATTGTTCGAATTGTGTCAAGTTTTTGTTAATTTTGTATGGGAAGGGAACCCTCTATTTTTGGATTCGGAGAGGTTTGAAAGTATTGTAGAGACCGGACCCGGTCTACAGAACGGCTACACATCAAATTTCACGTTTATCGCAGTTCCAGGGAATAGTTAGAATTGTGTCAAATTGTTATTTACAATAAGTTACTCAACAAAAGTTATTTGGTGTAATTAGCTCCAGGAAATGGCAAGTTACAGCTTCTAGAAGAGTTTTGTGGACTAACTATTTTCAATCTTGAGTCTTTAAGTGATAAATAAACTTTTTTTTTGTTGAATAAACACTCCCGCGGGGTGGATTTTTTTTTAAATTAAAAAACACATGAAAAAATTAGAGCATTTGTGCGTATTTTGTAACGGCTTTTTGCCGCTGGGAGAGGAGGTGATCAAAATAATGCTTCACGGAATTTTGGAAGTAAAAAAAAAATTATTTTGACGATGTGTTTTGATGGGGAAAAAGGACTGAAGTGTTTTATTTTTGGATTTTTGTTAAAGAATTAATCGGTTTATCCCAAATTTTTCCGAATGTTGCCGGGATTATGAGTTTAACATAATAAAATCAAATGCCCGGATTTGGCAGTTTTAAAATAAAATAGCCCAGATTTGGCCGGCTCGGTTACGTGCGGTAATAATTCTGGCAACCTTCAGGTAGATGGTTAACAAAATTGGATAGTGTTCCTCACTGATAAATTGACATATTTTTGAAAATCTACATTCATCTTTATGTACAAACGCATTTAGTTCACATTTCTGCTGCCGAACATCCATGGGCGAATCATCATTCTCGATATTTTGATTCTGACCTGAGTCTTCCAGGACATCCGTGACGAAGTTTTTATTGTTGGATTCCCATAAACATGTAATCCGTTCAAGTCACTGCAACAATCATTGTAGGATTAGTATTTTAGGTTGATGATGGATGACCCTAGTCATGAAAGTTTCAATAAATATTCACCTAGCATGACAGCATTTAAACCACCAAGCGCCATAATAATCTGCAGCACAATTGGCAAAACATTCTGCGTTGTTTCGGTCCATTGTCGAAAATGATGCATTAAGGTGAAAAGTTAATGCATCGGGTGCGGTTCCTGAATAAGTTCCCAAACTTTGGAGTCTGTATTTCTCCTCCGGGCCAGACACCACAAAATAATCGTAGCTAGCAAACACTTTGTTTCCATTGGTGTGTTCCAACTGGACAAGTAGTTCATAACGCTGGGAGTAGGTGATCCGATGAATCGATTTCAATCCCACCCAGAACTCGCTGCGCCAGTCACCAAATCCCTTCTCGTAATCACTCCAACCCCGGAAGAAGTGAACGGACCCATTGAACCGATTTTGAATCACAATCCAGCCACCACCCTCAGAACTTTGATCACAGAACACGTCAATCGGTTCATCGAATCCATACTCGGGATAGATTTCGTGGACCCCTGATCCGGCCTGGATTTCAACGCAAGAACGAGGCAATATATCTTCCGAAGTCACTACAGCCACAGCCAGGAACAGCAATAACAGTATCATCTTAGTAGTTTTTTTCCGCAATGAACAAATCCAACTACTTATATACGGTGGTTTTCTTCGATAAACTATTAAAATAAATTGTTTGTAAAAAATAAACATTGATAATATTAATTGAAAAGCGGTTCCTTTGAAGAAATGGGCAAAACGATTCAGAAAACCGACTGGAGGGACATTGAAATCTCTATCAAATACTGAAGTCAGATAAGAAAGCATCGAGTGTAAGCCACGGAAAATCATCGGACCGAATATCCAACTGGAAGGTTATCGGAACCAATACCCAGTTGGAGGTCGTCGAGCCAGGAATCAGGGAAGGTCGCAACTCGCCGCCTGATATATGAGACTATAGATAAACTGAAAAGAATTTTCGTGAAACGAAAAAAATTGTGATATTTTTTTAAGTTAAAGGAGTAAGATTCTTCACTAAAGAACACTTAGTTGATCCTTGATTCGAGGAGCCTAAAGCTTTGACCAAAATCAAGCAAAAACAAAATATATGAGGTTCAATAATAGTTCTGCCCATTTTAGTTCTCATTTCCCAGTAAGAAAGTGTCAGACAAAAATGATTAAAAAGTGTTTTTTGTACCCTAAATCATTGCATTCTTAAAGGCACAACACATTTTTTTTTTAATTTTTAGCTTTTGAGTTAGTACCTTTCTAGCTCTTTACTCGTTTGAGAAGGGGATTCACAGACAGACAGACAGACAGACAGACAGACAGACAGACAGACAGACATAGAGACAGACAGACAGACAGACAGACAGACAGACAGACAGACAGACAGACAGACAGACAGACAGACAGACAGACAGACAGACAGACAGACAGACAGACAGACAGACAGACAGACAGACAGACAGACAGACAGACAGACAGACAGACAGACAGACAGACAGACAGACAGACAGACAGACAGACAGACAGACAGACAGACAGACAGACAGACAGACAGACAGACAGACAGACAGACAGACAGACAGACAGACAGACAGACAGACAGACAGACAGACAGACAGACAGACAGACAGACAGACAGACAGACAGACAGACAGACAGACAGACAGACAGACAGACAGACAGACAGACAGACAGACAGACAGACAGACAGACAGACAGACAGACAGACAGACAGACAGACAGACAGACAGACAGACAGACAGACAGACAGACAGACAGACAGACAGACAGACAGACAGACAGACAGACAGACAGACAGACAGACAGACAGACAGACAGACAGACAGACAGACAGACAGACAGACAGACAGACAGACAGACAGACAGACAGACAGACAGACAGACAGACAGACAGACAGACAGACAGACAGACAGACAGACAGACAGACAGACAGACAGACAGACAGACAGACAGACAGACAGACAGACAGACAGACAGACAGACAGACAGACAGACAGACAGACAGACAGACAGACAGACAGACAGACAGACAGACAGACAGACAGACAGACAGACAGACAGACAGACAGACAGACAGACAGACAGACAGACAGACAGACAGACAGACAGACAGACAGACAGACAGACAGACAGACAGACAGACAGACAGACAGACAGACAGACAGACAGACAGACAGACAGACAGACAGACAGACAGACAGACAGACAGACAGACAGACAGACAGACAGACAGACAGACAGACAGACAGACAGACAGACAGACAGACAGACAGACAGACAGACAGACAGACAGACAGACAGACAGACAGACAGACAGACAGACAGACAGACAGACAGACAGACAGACAGACAGACAGACAGACAGACAGACAGACAGACAGACAGACAGACAGACAGACAGACAGACAGACAGACAGACAGACAGACAGACAGACAGACAGACAGACAGACAGACAGACAGACAGACAGACAGACAGACAGACAGACAGACAGACAGACAGACAGACAGACAGACAGACAGACAGACAGACAGACAGACAGACAGACAGACAGACAGACAGACAGACAGACAGACAGACAGACAGACAGACAGACAGACAGACAGACAGACAGACAGACAGACAGACAGACAGACAGACAGACAGACAGACAGACAGACAGACAGACAGACAGACAGACAGACAGACAGACAGACAGACAGACAGACAGACAGACAGACAGACAGACAGACAGACAGACAGACAGACAGACAGACAGACAGACAGACAGACAGACAGACAGACAGACAGACAGACAGACAGACAGACAGACAGACAGACAGACAGACAGACAGACAGACAGACAGACAGACAGACAGACAGACAGACAGACAGACAGACAGACAGACAGACAGACAGACAGACAGACAGACAGACAGACAGACAGACAGACAGACAGACAGACAGACAGACAGACAGACAGACAGACAGACAGACAGACAGACAG